>NC_056537.1:26631602-26932602 GCF_910596095.1 Thunnus maccoyii | reverse complement strand
AAATCATCATTAATAACTAAAAGCAGCCTTGTACTACGTCTCAATCCATCACAGAGGTTAGCGACAGCTTGTTGAGAGACAAATGAGCCTCTCCACAGAGTGCGTGTTGTGGAAGGTGCGTCACTGGAACAATAAGGTCTGGTAGCTCTGGCCAAACCCTCAGTTAACACAAGAAACAAACCGTCTGGTATTCATTTACCTTTTCTTCTACCCCTCCACCCCATTCCTTCATCCCTGCCTCCATCCCTCCCCTCTTTCACATGCTTGACCCTGTCTGCTGAACTCCACCAACAACCTTTCATACGGTCATCAAACATGGGGCCAAATGAGCTAGATAGAGAGGTGGGTTTTGAGCACTGGTTGCTAAATAATGTCAATATTTCCTTGTCCTAAACGAGGATGAACTGCTTTCTTTTCTGTTTCTCACACTTTTTTCTCCACATAACAGCAACAGTGAAGGCAGCCTCGCTCTGCACCGAGCAGTGCAGAGTGGCTCAGCTGCTGCCGCTGTCTCTTCCCCTCCAGCTCCTCCAGGATTTTCCCATGTTCATATCACTAGCCCTTGACTTTGTCACTCATGCAACAGCTGCTTGCTGATACCACACCACAGTTCCAGCCTATTACTCTCCCTTCTTTCACTACGCACACCAAGAACAAAGGCATTGTTAATCCAGCGGAGTCCTTGGTGCAGAACGCAAGGACTTTTAGGGAGAGGTAATGTACGTCAAGGCAATAACTACATTTTTGCACAAAAGAAACCTCTCAAGATTGTTTGAAAATTGTGGCTGTTGGCGCTTTGGGAGGATCAACATACTGAAGACTTCCACCTGCGATCACAACAAGCTCAGACTAAAACACACTGAACTTGAGGTCAAAGAGATCTCATGTCTGGGCTTATCAATAAAGTTTACTGGCATGAGAATGATGGCACCAATCAGAAAATCAACTAATTTCAACACACGCACAACTTCTTAAAATATGGCCAGTAGACCCATCAGGAGGGATACAGCATGGTATGAGAAACATAACTGCAACATGCGTCACATGCAGAGTGATTGAGCCGGAGGCAGTTTTCACAGAATAACCCAATAAGTCGAAGCATTCATACAAATCTTGTTTAATCTATGATTCACATACCGCTCCCAATAATGAACATAAGAAAAGCTGCCTATTTACACTGAGTCTGTGAAACAGACGGAGAGATATGCAAACATCAAAAAGGTTAACCATAGAGTTACCAAAATAAACTGAGACATTAAAAATAAACCCCCAAACCCCAAACACAGTGAACACCTGAGCACATGTCAGCCCTCACATGCACACATGCATGCACAAAGTGGTGCTACTGTTGCCCTTATTCCCCCTATATCTCCTGCAGATGGTAACAGATGGCACATGGGGTGTTAGAGCGAGTAGAGATGAGAACAAGATTACCCCGACAATTACAGAGGGCTTCTCTCCTGCTGCAAGTGCATCAGATGCTCACCTATCTGCTGTCACTAATAATAACACTGAAAACTCTGCTTTGGGGTGAAGAGCTTAATAAAGAAATCACACACGTGTCAGAGGGAAGAGAAGATAGTGATGCAGATGTAGCGACAGAAAGCAGAAACACCTGATCAGACATTTAAAAAAAAGAAAACAAAAAAAAAAGATACACAGTGAAATAGACAAGCAGGAAAAAACATGCAACCACCCACACACAGACACACACACATCTGATCTTCTTAGTGATCAGTGATAGAGACAAATGAGGGGGGCCCACCATAGTGGCTCCCCTGGCAGACGTGTAGCTTCATTACAGCACCACACATGAATGTGCACCATCCTCCCCACCACTCTGAATCAGGCTGCAATAATCTGATCCTTTTAGGAAACTGAGGTGTTGGACTGTAATTTATAGGCCATATCTTTCAAGTCTTTCCCTCGGCTCCGCTGGTGGCGTCAGCCCTGAGCCACTGTGTGTGTTTAACGTCTACATGTGTCGCTCCCTATCTCACTCTCTGAGTGGCACAAAGGTAAAGGGAAGCTTAACAGCCTGGGAAAAAGTTGAACAGTGTGAAATTACCTTGATCCAAAGATTCCTGCCGCATACCAGCCCAATGAACCCATAACAGAGCAGGCACTCAGTCAGAGAGCCCTGCCTGCAGGGAACAGCTGAGACATTACAGAGGGAGAAAGAGGGAGGGGGCGGTGGGGGGTGGTGTGGGGGGGTATAGGGAGGTGAAAGAAAGATAAATGGGAGCAGGAAAGAGGCCCACCTCCAGTAATCTGCAGTCTACAGTCAGTGATAGGGGTCAGAGTATCTATATCTAATGTACATCCCATGATAACGCTGGACAACTGGTAGGTGGGGTACCAATGACTTGATTTCGCACTGAGAGGCCTTGCTGGGGAGTTCTAGGAGAAGCAGCTGTAGGACTTTATGATGTTGACAAAATATTGCGGAAAAATGACATGACACTATTTAGAACCGATTGTGTTATGTCGAATGTGAATTTTCCAATGTGTAGTTATTATTAAGCAATTTTTATGCAATGCTTTGGTAAGCCTGGGACAAGAGCTCCAACTGAAACCAAAATTCAAACGTCATACAAATTGCAATTTCTTTTTTTTAAATAAATAAATATTAAAGGCACAAAAAACATTCTGCAAACAAACAAGGTAGAGCTCTGTGTGCATGCATTCAAACGAGTTTATTTAGATGGATTTAGATGCTTGTTGACCTACTTGCCTTGGCCAGAGAGCCACGCTTTGATGCCCTGGTAAAGGCTGGTTGGCCAAAATGTGATGGTAAATCATCTACAGTAAATAGAGGCTTTGAATATGTTTCACTTCACAAAGCGAGCCTTGTTGCGTAAAGAATGACTCGTACTTTCTATTTTACTCCCTGCTATTCCTAAACAGAGGCATTGCCAAAATACTGGTCATTTTAATCTCCTTTACTACAGTAAAGGACACATTTTTGATTGTATGAACAGTTTAAAATCTCTAGTTACAGTATCATGTTCAATAGGATTTACTTGTGCCAGGTGCATCTTATATTAACCAAGAATGTTATTCATGCTTAGCTGCAACCTATTCAACCACAAAAATAAAATTCTGCTCATTAGTCACTTAAACCCAATGAAGTCTTGTGAAAATAACATAATTATTATAATTATTAATATAATAATGTTTGGGTTTCATGCTCAATCACAGGGCACATTTATTAGTTCTACATAATCCATAATCAATAAATATTGATGATACAGAAACAGTTAAAGAAAAGTAGTCCAACAAACCAAAACACATCTCAGTGTGACTTCAGCCTGTCTGACAAGTGGTCATTCATGTAATTGCATGTCTAGGATCAACACAAATGAAGAATTTTATACTTCTGTTCGATGTGAAGCTGTATACAGCCTGTCATTACTGAGATTAAATGAGATAGTAAATACAAAAATAATAAATCACATGTAACCACTCAGCTCAGTGTGAGAGCAACAGATATGAATTAAAGAAACAACAAAATAAAACTACACTCTAAATAACTATATCAAAATATCAAACAGAATGAACTCATAACAAAGAAATGTATTCAAAATAAATGCTGAAATGTTCCTTTGCAATAATGAAACTAACAATAATGAAACTGTGTTAGTTACAACAGATGGCTTGTGTTTAACACTGTTGTTCTTGGTGACTTGCTGAAATGAATTTTACATAACTAAGGCTTCAAGTTCCACTGTTGAAAATAAAATTTGAGTGTCGAGATGACCAACTGCTGCAAGAGCTAAATAATCAACACTATGTGCAGAGAAAAAATAATGAAGAAATTAGTGAATTCTGACATAAATGACTTTGGAAATAAATAGACATTTAATTTAATTTTATATAGTAATTTTGATCACAGTTAGATTACAATGTTTTACTCGTTTTTATTAAAATTATGTTAATTTATTGATAGATTTGTCTGTATGCCATTCAAATTGATATTTTGTATTTATTTATCAATGTATGAATTAATTTAAATTATAGCCAATTGTATCTACTGAACAAACAAGGAACTGAGACACTCAGACCAACCAACTAGTGAAATCAAAACAAACAAAAAAACTTAATTTTGTAAGGAAAGGCGATCAGCAGTCTGAAAGCTTTCATGTCAACAATGGAGACTGGTGTGATTGTTTCCTCTATCTCAGACACAACAACAGAGGGATAAAATTTGTGTGGGCAGAAGACCCAAACACTCAAATGTCTTTATATATTTACATTGGATGCCATCCAAATAAAGCAAATGCTTTCGGACACGGCAGACAAATACCAGAATGACTCATCGGGCACTAATTGATCATCTGAAAAATTACAGACACACAAGAAAAAAACTGTTGTTTTTATTTGAACGCAAGAAAAATCTGGTTCCTGTTGATTTGAAAAGGAAATCCCCACTTCTAAAAGGGAAGAGAATGCATTTGGTGAGTAACTCACTAGCGTAACCAGAAAAAAGACTGTGGGTGTGCATCAGAAAATCTGGGTGTGCCACATCTAATTTTCTCCACAACACAGAGTAGGCTAGACTGACGTGAACCTCCCCAAAAATATAACCATCCATTACTCTCCATATAAGCTTGCCTACAACATAGCCATAACACAGTATAAAAAGTGCTGTAGTCGTTGTACAGTCCATCCTTTGTTATTTTAAACGTCACAGTGCAATCACTCTTTATATAGGCTTAACAAATAAAACAAAATAGGCTCATTAGACTCCAAAGTCTCTGTAAGTTCCCTTTCAAACACCAGCAACAAGAGGCTATTTAGTCTACCTGTGAGCGTGGTTGTTCTACTTCAAAAAAAGTGGCCACGGTACTTTTGAAGATGTCAAAAGCACGAGATTCAAGCAAATGTGCAAGTGGCAATGTACAAACACTTGACTGGGGTATAGATTATTTGAGCAGTACTTGCACCCCAGCATTCCCACCTGACATGACTGACGCCCTGTAAATTCTGAAAAACACACACACAATTCAGGAACCAGCTGCAGTGGTTCCAGTACTTCCAAAATTTTGTTAGCGATGCCAGACAATGTCATAACCTGTCATGCAACAAATCCGACAGCTCTGTCTCTCAGATTGCCATTATGCATACCTCACACAGACAGCAATTAGTTCCTTCTTCGAGAGGTCTTTGTATTCGTCAGCTAAAATTGCATAATAGGTGTCAGTCGGCGCATGCAATTCCACTTAGATTTTTTGGAGGAGAAGCAATGCTGCAGTTTCAAGTAGGTCATTATTTTCCACTTTAGTTTTTATATATATAACATATAAAATCAACAGATAAACATGCAAACAAACAAACCTAGAAACAAAACAATACAAAAAAGTTTTTGTTTTGTTTTTGTTTTTTGTTTGGAGTTACATTTTTAGTAGTCCATCTATTCTCAGAGTTTCATCAACTAAATCAGTTGTCATTTCTGCAGTCTTCTGTAGGCTGTTTTGGGTCCTAAATAATATCAATTTCTCCCACTTTTCTTCCAAGCGATGTGTCAGTTTTTCCATCTCTCCCATTCTATCTCTCATTGTTTCTGGGTAAGGGGATCCACTTTACCCCATTTCCTTGTGATAGCTTTTTTACTAGCTATTAACAGTATTTTGAACAGATATCTATCCCTTATTTGTACATTTTCTTCAGTAAAATTACACAGATAGAGTACAATGTAGCTCATAGGGATAACATATCCTAGTATCTTTTGCAAAGTTTTGTATGGCATTTTGCAAATATATTGCAGCATTTCCAAAATATATGTGAGCGATCTGCATCTAATACTCCACATTCTCTCCAGCATGGTAGATTTATGTTTAAATATTTACTCTTGACTTTGGGTGTGATAAAAAAAAAACATCAATTTTTTCAAGAGAATTCCCTCCATATTCATGAATTGGTGAATGTTTTGTGTATTTTCCACATGTTTTGTTAATCATCATCTGAAATTTTTATGTTGAACTCTGATTCCAATTTGTCTTTTATAAAAGTAGTTTATTTGTCATCAATTTTTGATATAGTGTAGATATAATTCTAATTTTTGTTTCTCTGTATTAACTGATTATAATTTGGATCACACCACTCACTTCCATGGAGGGGTCTATTTTGATTTCCTCCTTATACTAGTCCCCTCGTTGTAGGTTCCTATAGAATTCATGCTTTCCCAAATCATATATATCTTTCGTATTCTGGAAACTCTCCAGCTCCCCGTCCTTCTCCAAAGTTCACTATGCTGTGCTCCCTTGGTTACCCACTGTTTGAATCCTTTATCAAATGCTACCCATTTTAGCAAATTTCTATATTTCTTTATCCTGTATTTTTTTTAATATTCTGAACCATAATTCCAGAGTAAACAATGTAATTGAGTCCATATGATTTTAAATTTTCTTGTATGATTCTTTATCTCAAGTAATGTTCTGGATTGGATATTCTCTAAACTCTTTTTCCATTTCTTCCACTTTGCTGTGAAATCTGGTTTGCACCAACATACAATATATCTTAACTGGGCAGCATAAAAGTTTTCTTTCAGTTTTGGGACACCCATACTCCCTCCATCTTTTGGTAGCTGGAGAGTTTCATACATAACTCTAGGATTTTTGCCTCTCCAAAAAAAACTTGATATCATCCTGTCCTGGGTCACAAATGGTTTGAAGGACCTCTATAGGTAGGGACTGGAATAAATAAAGAAGCCTAAGTAGCACATTAATTTTGATGATCTCAATTCTCAAGTTAAAATCTAGTAGTAGACCATTTTTCAATGTCTTTTTGTATCTCTTAATTTATGTTGTTATAGTATGCTTTGTATAATTTATATAGTCCTTTAGTGATGATAACCCTCAGATATTTAATTTTGTTTAGAATTCAATTAAAATTAAATGATTCTTGAATCACTTTTGATGAAGTAGAGTTAAATGTTAGTATCTGTGTTTTTGAAATATCAATTTTTCATTTAGAAAGGTGTCCATATGTTTCAAGAAGCTTCATCAGTACAGGAAGTGATTTATTCGGTTGTTCAACGAAAGCTATGACATCATCAGCAAAGAGTCCTACTTAATGTTCGATGTTGTTTACCATGACTCCCTTAAGTTCTTCGCTTTGACAAACTGCTTGTGCCAAAGGTTCTATGAAAAGAGCAAATAGAGTGGGTGATAGACAACATTGTTGCCTAGTTGATTTCTGTAAACTAATTTTGTTTGTCTGTTGTTTTGGGATGACTGAAATCATTGCTTCAGTCCATGATGGTGGTATTTTATTATTTAGAAATGTCTAATTAAAAGAGGCTAGGAGTAGTGATACTAGCTCATCCCTGAACATCTTATACCACTTTGCGGGGTATCCATCTCTACCTGGAGATTTATTCGTTTCTAGTGTATTTATTGCATCTTTCACCTCCTTTGGCTGTTAGTATATCATTTTATAGATAGCCAATTGATGGCAAATCCAATGAATTTAGAAATACTCTCATTTCCTTTTCATGTGCTGATACGGGTTGCGTATATACTTCCTCGTAGTAGCTCTGAAAGATTTTATCTATATCCTCTGATATATATGTTAACTCACTTGCGTGAGGGTCTATGATTTTATGTATATTACTGAGTACTTGTTGTTTATGTATATGTTTTGGTAACAGTTTAGTGGTTTTCCAGCCTGTTTCATAGTAGTACCGTTTCAGAAACTTAATATGTAGTAGTAGTAGTAGTAGTAGTATGTCATTTATCTTTGTTTTCAAGACCTTGATTTATTGATATATCTTTGGATCATTTGTAATTTGATAATCCTACTCCAATTCCCTTATTCTTTCAGTATATTTTCTGTATGGCTCTAATTTAACACTTTTTGCATGTGTAATTTCAGCTATCAATTTTCCCCTAATGACCACCTTCATGGCATCCCAAAATATTGTCGGGTCCTCTGCTCCATTGTTATTTTCATCTATGTATCTTTTTATTTCTGTTTTTACCTTCTCCTTACTTTGTTCATTATTCAATATTCCCACATTAAGTATCCATGCTGTATGTCGATTTCTGTTGTTCAGGCATATTTTTAAATAGAGTGGATTATGATCCGACACATCTGCCCCTCCAGTCTTACATTCCTTCACTCTGTGGCTACAACTACATTCATAAAAAATACTCTATCCTTGAATTGACTTTATGAGCCGCTGAATAATGTGTAAAATCTTTTTCCAAAGGATGTAGGTTTATCCATATATCTATCATCTCCATCTTTTCTGATGACATATTTATGAATCTTGTAAACTGCATTTTGGTTCTTTTGAGACTTGCTGTATCCATACTGTGATTCATAACATTTAGATCTCCCCCACAAATGAAGATTACCTCTGTTTCTACAGCTATGACATCAAAAAGGGACTTGAAAAACTATGTATCGCTTTCTGGGGGTGCACATACATTTATCAGTGTTATTGGATCATTTTCTAATCTTCCATTTACTATAATATACCTTCCTTCTTTATCTTTGAATTCCTTTTCATAATCAAATTGGGCTGTGTTTGATATTAACATTACAACTCCTCTTCTGTGTCCCTCTTTATGTGAACTGTAATATAAATTCCTGTAGCCATACCTTTTTAGTTTTCCATGTTCAAACTGTGATAAATAGCTTTCTTGTAGGAATATGAATTGTGAATTTTCCTTTTTCAATTTTGTCAAAATCCTTTCTCTCTTCATTGGTGTGTTTACACCATTCACATTCAGCGACATTACCTTGACATTGTTAGTCATCGGTATGTTTTGAAAATGTGTTCCTGAGGAGTTCTGAACTAAATAATCATGAACAGTTATTAACTCAACACGAACCAAAAATATATAGGACTTCAAAATATGGGGTAATTGTTCATTCCTCCCCAAATCCCCGTTAGTGGGTGTAGGGTAGATCCTCATTTCTAAAGAGGGCCCCTCCTTAGACCTAGAACTACACCCAACTTGTGGGGTTCCACAATGTCTAGACATGTCAAACTTAAATATTTGACCTCTCTCAGTCGGTTCTTAATGTATTACATAAACTAAAGAAGTCTAAAAGATTTCTAGTATTTCCACTGTGGATCGATTTTTCTGAATCAGTCATTTTAATCCAGTATGTGGAAAAAGTTCCTTTCAATGCTTAACAAATATTCTTTGTTGAAAGGTCTGCCCGTTTAAATCTTTTCATCATCCCTTCTCTTCTATATAATCATGTTATTTTGGATTTTCCCTGATCCACGGTGTCACCTCTTTCCTTAAGCAAAACATTTTTAAGATCTCCACCGATAGTCTTGCTTGGTGCGCTGTATCCCGTCTGAATTCTTTCCCCTTTATTTCCTGCCACTCCGACACTCCTTGCATCCTCCCCTTGGCTGCAGGTTTGGTGTCCCCACCTGGTACGTCCACTATGTAGTCTCTTTCCATCATGTCCCATGCGGCTTCCCTGGCACTTTCATATGTTTTCAATACGTTGTTCCAATGCATCTGTATTTTTGCGAGTGGTGTCTGAAAACAGATTCCTTTTTCCTTCAGCACTTTTTGATGCCCACATATGTCCTTTGTTTCCGGACAATCTCGGCAGGGTAATCATGAGCAAAGAGGATTTGTTTGCCCCCTACATGTATCTTCTTCTGCCACACTCTCTTCAAAATAATTTCTTTTGTCTCAAACTGTATTAAGTTGACCACAATTGATATGGAAGCAGAATTCAGGCTCAGTTTTTGGGCGATTGCTCTGTGGCCTTGTTGGATCTGAAGATTAGATCCTGCAGGCAACTCAAGTTCGGTGTTTGATAGTGCATCTGACACTATTTTTTCTTGCATCTGACATTTCTGACCCAACATCACCAACAGTGTACTTCCACCCCTCCAATTCTGCTATGTGTGACTGGAATTCGGCGATGCTCACCTTTTGTGTCTGTAGTTGTTCTCTGTGAGCTTAAGGTCTATCTCTTGTCGGAGATTAGTGATTTCTTCCTTCATCTCTCTCTTCAGTTCGTCTTTAAGTGTGGTTAGCTCATGTCAAAACTCTTTTTGAGTTTTTTTATTGCCTTGTTGATAGTAGCAAGCCCAACTCTCAGTGTCTCTGTGTGGTCTTGTCAGTCCATTTTCCCTGTTGCGTCTTCCTCATGTTCGCTAGCATTGTGTTCAGAGATTTCTTCCATTACAGGTTGTTCTTCAACTTTGTCTTACTTTTTTATTGTTTTTTTGGCTTTTTTGTTTGTTTTCCCCACTAATATCTTACTTTTGTCTGTTGAGTTAAATGTATTTTGTGGGTTTATTTTAAACTACTTGAGAGAGTTCGTTAATTATGCTCCTATTATCGCCGCCATCTTCCTGGAAGTCGTTCAAGGAGGTCATTTTGAATGTCAGGATTCATCCTTTTTACATTACTTGGAAGCTCGTCAAGGTGCTTTTTTTAATCTCAGGGTCATATGCACAACTCAGTTCAAACAATTCAAGAAAGTTTTCTTTCAATTAAGTCAGCAAATTGCTCCTGTTTGTCTTTTGTGACCTGATGCATGATGTTACCTTTTCCAGCTTTTTGTAATGTCCATGAAACCTTTGTGTCTGGCCACAGCAGCAGCATGGGCTTTACTAGCTTCGTGTTTTATACAAAACTGACCAAGATGCCCCCAGACTCTCAGTCCTGCTTTGCTAAATCTGTCCTCCTTGACGTCAATGTTAAAGTGGCGGTAAGGTTGACAAAATACAGCGTCTACTTTAATGTTATACTCTAGTCAACAGTACTGGTCATACCATTTAGCTGAAAAACTCCTGTTCCTGACTGTTTGGGTGACTGGGAAAGCAGGCAGTTTGGGCTGGCATGTAAGTTCATCTCATGCTTAGAGACCTGTAGTTAGCCATATCTGCATCCCCTGATTCTGTCGCTGCAGGCAGTGCTGAAGGAGTTGCACTTGTTAAGGGGGAGGGTAATGGAGAAACATCCTCCGCAGCTGTTGTAGGCCTTTTGTCCGGCTGGTCATCAATGCAAGGTTTTTTGAAGAAGTTAAACAGCGAGCTCTCTTTCATTTTGATAAACCAGCAGCTAGAGTACATTCTAACATTAACTGCAGATATTGCATTGTTAACTATTTTCACTGCTAGTCTCCTGTGATGCTCTCTAGGGTCACAGGTCAATGGCTACTTGCGTATTTATCAACTTTTAAAAATTTGATTGGTAGGCAGGCTGTGCATGACAGTGGATGTTGTATTTTGACAAAAATAATTTAGAATTTATTTTAAAATGAACAATTTTTTTAATTAGTCCATAATAGCCTAAGTTTCAAACAAAACGTTTCAGTAACGCTATAACTAAAAATTCATTTAGCATCTGATTTTTGGGTGTTCTAGCTGCCTCTTTGGGTAGCACAGGCACATCCTGGCACAGCATTGGAGTAAAAACGACTCAAATTAAGCACATATCTTAATTTTAGTTTAGAGCCACTAAGGCTTCTGAGATTAAACTATTCTTGATTGATCTTAAAGATTACGAAAATGTAAACTAATCAGAAAAAAGGAAACACCAATAATTAATTCTTCTTTGGCTGTCACAACAATTTATTTATTTAATTATTTTTTTTTTTACAGATTTTGAAATTATTTAAAAGTCATCAACATTGAAATATTGGGCACTTTATCACTGAGGGGATTCCACTCCTGCAACTGACACTGAGCTAGAAGAGTGAACTACTATAACTCGACACCCTGGCATTGACTAATCAAAACACAGAGCACTGATGACAGCTGGAGGAGGTGAACCCGCTTTGAGGTAAATTAGAAACGACCAGTTCCTGTGTTTGTTGGTTGCACCTGTTTGTTGTGTGTCAGCCTGTGATGAGTTTATTCTTATCAGAATATCTTTAGAGCCTCTGCAGATTTGCTCTCTCTAGGCTTAGAAGTGTGACATTTGTTCATACCCATTAGAGAAACCTGCTACAAACGCCTGCTGGAGGTGCTGCCTGACAGCGCCGGATATGAGCAAACGTGCACTTTGTGCAACATCTAGAGCAATGTAACCTAATGTGGAGTGTGTTAAAACTCTTATGCTGCACAACTGTAAAAAAAACATTGAAGTGCCTTTTAATTGCTCTTGTATGTGAATGCATATAAACATGTCTATATGCAAGCAAAGGGCACAGACTCCCTGTCTATCACACTGTGGTAAAAATGCGGTAGTTCAGTCTTAACAACACTTCATCAAGACACTTGTCAGGTTTGAGGTCATATCAGTCTCAGTCTGCACATTGTCTGTTAATGTAACTATGGGACAGGTTTATCAATGAGAATCAAGCTGTGTTTGTGAAGATTAATAATATAAATATAAATAATATAATATAAACATTCAAGGTATAATGTGTAAGATTTGGCCAGAATTTTAGTTTAAAACATTCCCAAATTAACTAAAATTATCAACAGAATGTGAAGAAATAACAGTTTTGATGTTATGTCTAACATGTCTATGTGTTGTGTTGCAGAGATATCTACTGAAGTTAGCATGCTAACCAGCTAGCTCTGACCCATCCGGCCTGTACTGTCTTGTAATACCACTTTGGCAATAGTAAGTCACTGTGGCGTCCAGTCTGCCTTCAGTCCAACATGAGAGGAAGAAGAAGTAGCGCTGTAGCACAATGGTGGAGCAAGGCTGACTGCTGTTGTAATTTTCGCTGTAGGACTGTTAATATGTCACTTTATTAAGTTGTAATATTTTTTCAGGTGAGAAAGTAACCATGTAGACTTCCTATATTGTGTCAGTTTATCAAAATAACGCCTATTTGGAAAGTTGCACCGATGTCGGAGCAGCCGGCTGCTGCTGCAGACGCTGGCCGGGTGAGACATCAGCTGGTCATGTCAGCTGATCCGATGAACTGCACTGGGTTGCACCAGCTATGTGTAAGCTGGCATGAGCCATTTGGCATCGTAGCACTTCGTAGTAAGTAAGTAAGTAAATTAGGTCTCTACTGGATTATTGTGTTGTAAAATGGCAGCAATTAATGAAAAAGTGATGCTGTGTTGCAGAAAAACTGTTGTTTTATCATGAGTGAGTTCTGTGACATTTTATGATTTACATGTACCCTAGGAGCATTGTGTAAATATTTAATTGTTACTTAGAGTTATGTTGTAACTTATCTCCATGGTGCAACAGCTTTCTGATCTGTACAGCTCGTTTGTAATTTACTGGTGGCTCTAATGTCTTTGTAGAATTTTGGTATTTTGACAACACCATAGCACAGGTTCACTGTAAACAGTGAGCTTTACACTATATTCAGTGAGTGACAATGGTGGTGGGGTGGCGTGTATGTGTGTGTGAGTGTGTGTGTGTGTGTGTGTGGGGGGGGGGGGGGGGGGGTTTGATATGCTGCCCCCCTATTTGTTTGGATCAGATGGCCAATTCTTACATATTGTACCTTTAATGTACTGGTTAGGTGATTGAAACTTCCCAGGAAAGTTAATTTCAAGATTTCTCCAAACTGATTCATCTCTAAAAACAAAACTAAATAAAGATGCTAACAAAAACAATATAGACATTGTATTTCAGCTCACTGAATTAGATTCAGTCAAGACATTTCTCAAAATCTAATTCTGCCTTTGACCAGTCTGTGTCAATAAGGTGAAGTTCTTCTATTTCATCTCTGGTATGTATGAGTGTCTGGGTAGTCCTAAATGCCACTCTCCTCCCTTCAACTAAGAGTAACACAGGCATGCTTTTACCAGTAATCAGGCCTTATTGATTTGATAGGCTCACAGGCATACTTCATGTTAAACCTGTTTTTTTTCTGTTCCTTGTAGCCATGTAAACATGGCTTTGTTTACATTCAACTTTTCCCACCAAAATGCGTTGTGTGTATCCTTAAGGGCTAGCAACATGTTGAATGCATTTGCTACCATATAAGACATTTGCAAAGCTACTTTTTTGTATGTTTTGAAACGTGCACAGTTTAAATATCTTGTGGTCGTCTTCTTCTCTTTTTTTGATCGACTGATACCTTTTACGGTGAATTACTGCTACTGCTCTAGCTGCCCTCTTCTGACTCGCAGCTCTACCACCCTAACTTTTACTCTGAGGGAGGATCTCCAAAAATGGTTGCATTTAAGGACCCTATATGTATAAATTATAGAAATTATACTACCTCAATTAAACTGCATTCAGACAGACAACAGCACTGTGTGTAAAAACACACCCCGTTATTCAATTTAATGGGACTGCAGGGGTTTGGCCTTCAACTTTGGCAAGGCACTGCACTGGCCAATCAAATACATGCAAGTACACATTCTGGTAGTTTACTTAGATTACTTAGTAAGGTAAAAGTTTTTTTCTACTGTTTACCTCACGATCCTTGTGATGAAAGATAAATGATTGCTGGCATAATAGCTTTCCAGAGTAGTAAAATCCTTCCTTGTTTCATCTGATAAACCTTCAAACTCATGGATGCTTACACTTGGATTGTATTTCATATCTCACTGGTACCTGAAGAAACTCTGCCCCACCAACACAGCATGTTGCATTTTTTAGAGCAGGATTGTTTTTGGTCTGAATATCCACTTCTGGTCCAAATAATTGGATAAGTTTGTAACTTTGTTGTGTTCCCCCCTTGGTTTGATGTCTTTTCACACAGAAAATGCATCACTGAAAGCCACACGAGAATGTTCTCTCCTCTCATTGGTTAGATGTATCTGGGAAGGGAGCGAGAATGTAAACACATTAAGAAGGTCCTAAAAAATGTCCAATCTGCCCAAATATCAAGAATGCATCATTGTGCTTTATTGATGGTCCAGGTTGGACGATTCATCCCAGTATGCAAAACGCACCTGGCTACGGGTGCTGTTTAGCTCAAACTTGCAGAGTGCGCCCAGTGGTTGGCTCAGATCTTGGTTGGATCACATTCCCACTACAATCAAACTGCTCCAAAATTAATTTATGGCCGGACCGAGACCCCTACTTCTAAAAGTCCTGGGTTGGGTATCTGTTACCGAGTGGACCTACGAAGACCTATGTTTGCGGGAAGTCATGTTATTCCACAGTATGTGAGTAATCTGTGTTTACATGCACTTAAATAACTAGTTTGCAGTTGACTGTAGCCAGTCAGCTGTTTTTCTAAAAGACATATAAACGAGAAACTTGGTTTTTGTAATTAGGATAGGGGATTAGAATAACCCGACCTACCAAGTTAGATTTCTCCTGGAGAACACAGATTTCTTAGGCATGTATACGCGTAACTGGGTTTTTAATCATCTTGCAGCAAGTATGCATGTGCACGACAAAAGATTTCAGACAGAGAGAGAATAGCTGTGACAGCAGCGCAGCAGGATGAAAGGAGAGATAATTACATGTAGCGATACATCCTTGTTTTTAAGATAATTCCATCCAAAATCCGACTAAAACTGAAAGCAACACAGCTGAACATTTTTCTCTTTCTGGAGTGCATGTAAACATACTATATGATACAAAGTTTTCTACCTTGGGAACTGGGAATACACACATAAACTCAGCTTTTGGTCATTCCCTGTCGGCATGAAGGCGGCAGACTCATTCATGTTCCATTACCTCTGGAATGTCTACTGTGGAATAAGGGAGCAGCCGCACATCACAGGCTGGCATTCACCTTTCAATCACCCCCCTCCTTCAGCCCCTCACCCCTGTAATCATGTTAGCTCATACATAATCGCATTTCAATTACTGACAGGAGTGTGACCCTTGCTTCCCAACATGCCTAATCTAATACATGTGTTTCCTAAAAGACAGAGGGATGCCTTGTTTTGGTAGAGGGAGGGGAGAAAAAAAAGAAGCATGCATCAACATGCTGTGTCATGCTGAAGCTATAAAAAGGGATGCCACAGTTTTCTTCTGATTCAGCATGGGAAGTCAGCAGCTATTTTTAGCAGGATGTATACTGTATGTGGCGCCTGGATGTGATGTAAACACTTTGTCGGATTCGGAGAGGAGAGGAGAGGAGAGGAGAGGAAAAGGGTGAGGAAGAGAAAGGAGGATACAACAGAGGATGCATGCGATAACAATTCAAAGTTGAGAATCCCACAGACTGTGTGTGTGTGTGTCTCTATCAGCCTCTCAGTCTGCCTGTCTGTGTGTGTGTGTGTGTGTGTGTGTGTGTGTGTGTGTGTGTGTGTGTGTGTGTCAGGGGCCCTCTGAACTCCAGGCTTTTCTGCAATCCCACCGTTCAGGAGAGTGGAGTGAAAACACCAAAGATACCCTCATAAATCTAACTCTCCCCCCCTCTCTGTCTGTCCCACTGGGTAAGGTAATTCTTTCCTGCAAGACTTTTTTTTCTCATCTCTTCTCTTCTCTTTCTTTCTTTCTCTCCCTCTCCTCTCCTCTTCTTCTCCTTCTCTTTCTGTCTGCTTTGCCTTTCATTCTGTAATTCCCACTCTGTCACTCTGTGTCTGTGTGCTTAGCGGCCTTGTGTCATTATTATGGGCCAATTTGTGTCAATGCTAACATCCCATTCATCATGGGGGAAATGGTTTCCGCCAGAGCTCGGGGGGCTCACATACCTCACCTCTCACATTTTCACCATGGTGGCATCCGCTCCGCTATGGGGTCAGAGGTCAGAGTTCCAGACCTCCTGAGTGATCACTGACTTCTCTGCAAACCCCCTGCTCCCCCCAGTTCATTCCTGCTCCCAGCACTGCCAGCTATCTTACATTTCCAGGTCTTCTCCCTCCTTCAGTTGATTTCTCGATGGTTTTCTGGAGAAACTTACCACTCACCAGTTCTATATCTGCCTTCTGTGTATTTTTGTGCCCTCCTTTTGTTGTCTCCACTTATTCCTACCATCCAAATTTTACTTTTCCTCATTTGAATCCCTCGTCTCCCTTCTAACACAGACGAACCCAGCATTAGTCCTTGAACGGAAAGCCAATAAATAACCAAACTGAGTTTGATTTGATTAGTTACAACTTGTCTCATTAGCCTGTTTCTGCAGCGAGATCTGCACCATGCTCCATACATTATGTTCCCTTTCCCAAGCCTTCTCCCACCCACCCACCAACCTTCCCCGATCCAACCCCCCTATCACATCAATGGCTGACAGCCCTTACTCTCACTAAAACCCCAGCATGCGGGTCGATGGTTTATTTCTTATGAATGAAGGGCCCAAACGAAAGTGCATTCCTGTCTCAGCTCTGAGAGGAAGCAGCTGGCTATTTGGTGAGTTCATGTCAGACGTCGGTGCTTTACATCCATGTTCTACACAGGAGAATAAGATTAAGCATGTGATTGAGAGTAAAGGGAAGAGGAAAAAGACGAAAAGAGGAACAAGAGGAACATCAACAACAACAAGAAATGGGGCCCGGGGGGATGATGTGCAGAGAATTGCTGTGGAAATGCATTCTGAGCTCAGTACTGCCACACCACCTGAGGTTGCTCCTCGTGTGAACTGTAGGCCGGGACAAAGGAGGAATTGAAGTTGATGTCAAGGTGAAGGGTCAGAACGCAGAGCTAATATCTACTGTGCTGGTTTAGATTTCTTTATCTCAAACATGTTTCACATGTCCGTGTCAAAAACTATCTCATGGATGATTTTCTTTTCTGTTTAAAGCGTGGTGATCCAATTCAGACATGTGCAGTGACCCTCTCGATTATAAAACACAGAGAGCAAAGATTTCAAAAAAGGCCTGCAAGTAAGACCTTTCCTGCAATAGCCTGAAAATAAGCAGCTGAGCTGAAAGGATCCTTGTTGTTGTGAAGTTTCCCTTGCTTGTTTAGAGATGGTATTTGCTGTAAATCTGTGCAGTGAGAGCTTGGCTCCGGTGTGTCGCAGGCTGCCAGACGGAGGCAGGCATGGGGAAAGAAGGCATGTGGGGCACGCAAGTCCGTCTCCTTTTCTCTCTCTGCCAGCTCCTAATTATGCCCAATTACACCTTTAACACAAGTGGGCTGCTGTGGACATTTCTCAGGGTGTGAGGTCAAGCATTTCCTGTGTCTGTGAATGACCCAACGCCAGGGGAATTGTCTTGCAGGGGCCTCCCTCTCTCCCTCCCTCCATCATTCACTCTCTCCATCTTTTTGACCCCTCCTCCACTAAGCCCCAATCCCAGACCTCCACCATTCACCAACGAGTCAGATAGTTGGGGCTTAACCTCTTTGACTTGTGATGGCTCTCTTCTCTCAAACACAAACAAACAGGAAAAGGCACGCAAACCCTTACTCCCTCATGTATGTACATGCACAAACTCACATGCACACTCACGCATATGTGCGTGTCTTTTTTATATGCAAGCAGAACCTGCATATAAAAATAAGACGTCATCATCATGAAACTCAGGAACAACCGTGAGAAAACAAGACCTGAAACCCAAATTCTATCCATTCCTTTATAAGTCAGTTAAGTATTGTAAGTTAAGAATTGTGTCCTGCATTCACTTTGAAATTTTATCCCTTTCCAGTTACACAGAGAAAGGTTTTGCATTTTCTGATGGTCCACTTCCTTTTTATATCCATCCATTCTCAAAAAAACCAACAAAAAACAAAAAACACCTTGATATGGCTTTTGTTGTGGGCCTGAATCTAATCTGATCTAATCTAATTGACAGAGTGTGTTTGTGTTTGTGTGGGTACGTGTATGTGTGTGTGTGTGTGTGTGTGTGTGTGTGTGTGTGTGTGTGTGTGTGTGTGTCAACATGTGTGTGAGTCACAGCTTCAGAAGAAACTGCTACCCACCTCACAATGGTAGTGTACCAACAGGTTGGGTTCCCACACCCAGTAGGAAAATAAATACTCCATAATCACCGCCTATCAAAACAGGCAACGTACGCAGGGTGAACTGAAAATGGCGCATTCCATGGGAAATCCATAGCGAGCAAGTACATGCTCGCTCCTCTGCACTGACATTTCAGAGACACAGGGGAGAGATTAGAGGCACATATGGGAGGGCCACAAAACCAGGATGAAAGATGGTTGAGGGAGATGGGGGTTAGGCCCCCTATTTTTATAAGATGAATTGGTGGTTGAAGTGACACAAGGATGAATGGACTGACAAATGTAAAATCTGCAAGTGGCTCAAGTGAGCAGACTGGACTTGGGTGGATGATTTATTTAACATAAAAGATTTAGAAATTGCACAAGGATTGGCAGACCAAAGATATGTAGGAGGTGACAGTTTTGTAACATGTATGCATTTTTGTGACATTTTTAAGCCCAGTGGCCAGAAAAATACATGAGAAAACAAGCCCACATACACAATCCAAAAAGAAAGTGGGAGTAAGAAATTGTTTTTTGGTGAATGAAAAACCTCACTGGCAAGACAATGTATGTTTTGAACATCTTTTAAACCACCCATGTACCCACCCACTGCCCCACACAATCCTGCAAGCCACCACGCAGTGGATACAGTTACAGCAATGACCTAGCATTTCATTCTGCCAAAAAGACAGAAGTGGAAACAAATATGAGAAAAAAAAACTCCTTGGAGAAAAGTGGAAGGATTTTTTTTTTTCTTAAATGCTGAGTGGAGGAGTTTGGTTATTATTGGAGGTGGGGAAAAATGAAAGAGGTCATTCATGACAAAGAGCCAAGATATGAGGAAACCACACTTGTGTCTGAAACAGGCAGTGGGAACGCTGAGCCAAGTCTTAGTCTCAGCTGTTGTTCCAAGCCACACATTTATCACACAGGCACTTCCCCAGCAAGAAAAGACCCTCACAGGCAGCCATGGAGGGGTGCAGACTTGCTAAAGTGACTAGATGACCCTGAATACCAGAGAGTGGCAGGTCTGTGGGATGAAAGGAGACCTTGTCTTGGCCATGTGACTTAAAGTGCTGCCCCACGTTAAGGTAGAGTGAGCCTTTAGAGAGAGACAAACTACCTGGCAAATATTTGTGTGCTGGATCCACATTGTGGGCCATATGAAGAGGAGGAAAACTGAACTGGGTGGAATATGGCCTAAAGCTATTAAACACACTGCATTCTCCTCCTTCACATTCTTCACCTTGGAAAAAATGAACAGGATAGAGAAGGTGGAAGGAGTGGGTGAGAGAGAGAGAGAGAGAGAGAGAGAGAGAGGGAACAGAGTCCAACCTCCACTATACTAAAGAACATTGTATGTAGCACTTCAGTGGGCTAACGATTATAGGAAAGCTTTTCCAGGTTTTGGCCATCTGTCACTTTTATGAACAGTGCGGTAGGAAATTGGGTCTTTGGGTTGTTTGGCCTGGGAATAATGAGCCACTGAAAATGATTGTTATAGATGACCTCTCGGCACTGTTCTCATATGGAGCCAATCGAGACACAGCTCCAGAGGCCTCCTAACAATCAAGGATAAATCAATTGGATGTTACGGGTCAGGGGTACGGGTGCTGCAGGAGGTAGGCCTGGGAACAAGGTAACAACGTCCTTCCTGCGCAGAGGAGGGCTTGGCTATGGAGAGTTTCTCAAAGAAGAAAGGCCTTGTACCTATCAAAGTACCATCAAAAATGTTTAAATGCTATTCCTGAACCCTTGAAAGGCTAGGGGGTTACTTAGGTCATTACTCCCCCAATTAACTTCAAGAAAAGGGAAAAAAGGTGCTTAAATAAAGGGATGGATGTGGATTGGATGTGGGGAAAAGGGAAGAGAGAGTGCCAGATAGAAGAGCAAAAGGGAAGGGGGGAATGATACAGGATGAGAGGGGGGTGTATAAGGAAAAAGGAGAGAGGTGTGTATTCCAAAAGACCTATCACTCGTAACGCCAAGCCCTCTTCGGATGCCCCTCAGACAAAACACCTGATAAGGTTGATTGTGAGACATTCCTCAACTGAATGTGTGTATGCTGATGAGGGCACGTTGTGTGGTCAACACTGCTCACACAACTGATACTAAAAATCTGAGTCCCCACAGAGTTTCCAGCAAAATGTCACATAGGTGACAAAGCTTATCATCTATAAAGAATGTCAATAGGAATATAACAGGGGAAGATTATCCTTATTTGTAGAAAAAATGATAGTATGATGTAAAGTCTTTAAGAAACATTCTACAGGGATAAAGTTTACCCAAGGAGGTCTTGTAGATTGTAGATTTTGTGCTCTACTGCAACTCCTTTAATTTACTACTTTTAGCAAGGTTTGACTGGCCTCAAAAGGAAATTTCTTATTTTACTAATTACTAAAAGCCATTAGTATATATTGCTGAGGGAGGTCTTCATGTTACATCAGTATTAGGTAGTATGCTCACAGATTGTTGTGATTACAGCAGGAAATTAAATTTTATGATCATTGCAAATTTTGACATGCTTAGATTCCTTTACAACAGGTTATTCTTCCAAATACCAGACCTTATCGTTTGAAACATATCCTGTCAGTACTGTAACTCTGATGTGAGTCTAATAAACATTGCAATGCTTATGTTAATATATATGATCACCCAGAGGGTATTGGAAGCTGGAACACATTTCCAGACATGCTAACGCTACTCCACTTTCCAACGGCAGGTTGGTCCAGTTTCTCAGGTCATTTCGGTGTGGTTGAAACTTCCTCTGCAGTTAGCTCTCAGTGAACCTCCTGACAGTTTGTCCCCTGGGCTTTTTACATGAATGTTGGAAATGTCAGTATATCCCCAGGTTATGCAAATGCAGAGTGTAATAAATGTGTTAGGTGTGATCCTTTCACGTTTCAGCAGGTCCACTTGTGTGGGAAGGTGAGGCTTCATTATTTCCATATCTCTTACTTACTGTCCCTCATGCCACCTGTCCAGGATCTATCTTATCTCGCATCTCATCTTGTTCTCTTTGATCCTGCAGGCTGCCATGACTCCCTACAGCCTCTAGTGGATCTGTGCACCTCTAGATGCTCTGTAATGAAATGTCTTATTAAGGAAATAAGAGACCATGTTTTGACTACCTTAAGTGACACCCTGCTGAGATTAGTATTAATTTGAAGAGGGGTGTTGCATAAAAAAGTGAGATATAAACCTAGAAACATAGATAATAAGACTACATCTCCTCTCAGTATTTCTTCCACTCTCTTTTTTTCCTTCCTCACATCCTGCTCTCCTGGACAGCAGCCTTGAGGAACCTTCCTTTCCGTCTCTGTCCCCATAGGAGGCATTTTGCAAGCAGCGTACTCTACAGTCATAGCTCATATCAGAGGGAAGAGAAAGGGAAGGAGCTCGGTTGGAGGACATGAGTGGACATGGGTACGCATGCGAGAGAAAGGAAGACAATTTTTTGTGCATATCTTTAGTTATTATTAAGCTGACGACTCATCCGCTGTGTCTTTATGTCTTCTGCCCAATGCATGCTGGGATAGGCCCCAGCCTGCAACCGCAAGAAGTATTATGCAGGTAGACAAATTGAAAAAACAAAAGAGCTGCAAATTAACAGGAAGATGTTTGATGTTTGAAAATGAAACAAAGTGGTTTGAGAAGTTTCAAACAGCAAAAAATCACTCAGCCAATTCAGTCCAACAGCCTTTGTTGGCAAGAAGTATATCAAGTTCCTCTTTCTCGTTCTCTCCCTGTAGCTTCAGTTATGAGGTGCCACAATCACTTGCTGCATGCGGACAGCTGCCCTGGCAAACCCTGACAAGCAAGACAGTGTATGAAGTGAGGACTGCAGGACCTGCTGGAAGGAGATGAGGATCACTGGCCAGGATGACGACAGGAGTGCAGTATCATGAAAATGTTGAACACACAGGGAAAGCATGAACGAACACATATATGCACATGCACACACAAACATAAGGAGACACAGCTCGGCCAGACAAAAGAATAAACTAATAACAAAAACCTCAACAAGCTGTTGCCTAGTTCTATACGTCTGTACAGTTAGACCATGAAAGACACTGTACAACTGTGCTTCTCAACAGCCCATTGTATTAGTTCTTCAGAAAAAGCCCATATGTTCAGCTCTCATTACCACTGTCATTCTGACGCAGCCATATATAGCACAGCCAAATGAGAAGCATCATGACCCTACTGAAAGAGGTTTCACTGGATGTACATATGTAGACTATAAAGTGTTTGTGCAATAGAAAGCTGGACCGACATGTTGCACTGGAGACAAACGTCCCACATAAAGTGGCTTAAAAAACAGTAACAGATGCACAATCTGTTAGTTAAAGTTGCAAGGAGATTATAGCTATTTATTGTGTTTGAACATATATGAGCATGTGCTTACACACGCATACGCACACTGCCAGACACACACTGAAACACGTACACAGAATGTTCCCAGCGCCGAGCCGTCCACCATCTCCTCTGCTGCTGTGTGCTCACTGTCCACAACAGGTAGCGTATATATACCTGTGTTCTCCTCTTTACTGGAGTTGTCATTGCTCTCCAACACTGTAGTGGCCGTTGTAGACAAATCTACAGCAGGAGCAATTGGAAGGCTACTCTTGAAGGTGATGAAAGCAGGGAAAGACGCATGTGATGTCTCTTTGTTAAAACTTTCACAATGGCTGCATATCGCCTTTGTACAGCACAGCATGTTGTTAAATTCTACCTAACCCCTCTTTATCTGCATCTTCACAAATATGTTGTCTATCTGTCTGATCTATATTGAATTGCTGGTGGGTTTTATCAGGAAGTGGAAGAGGAAGTGATTGGTTTGATGTTATAACAAATCAACAATGCAACAATCAACTGGGAGCTGCATTCAGTAGACTGCAATGTTTCTAATTTCAACAGGGCTGCACCTGGTCCATGGGCGAGCCCACATGGGCCATCACCATATAATCTATGTAAAAAAAAAACTGATACCATGAATACTGAGGAAAAGTTAAAACACTCTGCAATCTGATTCAACTCACTCAGTTTTGACAAAGTTTGAATGCCCGAGGTGACGATCAAACTAGCACAAAGTAGAAATTCTGCTAGTGATCATGACAGTATTACATTGAAGCACACACATTTACACAGAAAACACATAATTTGCACGCTTTTACTGGAGCAAAATGAACATTTAATAGACATGTTTGCCGGTTTAAGTTCAGACTTTTGCTTGTCTGGCATGTTTTTGAATCTGTGTTGTTTGTGCTCATGCACACTTGCATATGTTGTTGCTGGTAATGGAATTGTGTTTGATTGCATGAAAGGCCAGTATGCACGTGTTTTGTATAAGTGAGGTGACACCAAGCGACATATTTACCTACTACGAGTAAATCCTATAACATGACAACAACACAGTAATACAAGAGTCTACATTCATAGGCTTTCATCATTCATAGTAAATAAAGTAAAAGTTAGATTAGACAGACAGACAAACAGATAGACATATTTAGATAGATAGGAGAGATAGATAGATATTTGGATAGATAGGAGATAGGAGGAGAAAGAAAGAGAGCAAAAGAAAGTAAGAGGAGAATAGGGGAAGGGGAGGGCTCTCTGCACAAAGGAGAAGCCTGGATTAAGTCATGAGTGGCAAGCGACATAGGTTGGATTTTTAACAAGTGAGATCACATCCTTTTCCCTAAACAGAGGAGGAACTCATCTTCGGGTGGACAGGACGGCCGAGCTGAGCCCCGCCACTGTCTGTCTGTCTGTCTGTCTGTCTGTCTGTGTGTCTGAGTGTGTGCAACAAACGGGACATCCATTACTGAGCCGAGACAGTGGCATGCAGCCCTGGCCCCGCACGCAGGAGGCTCCACACATGTCAGCAAGCTGCACAGTGACGGACGCACAACTGGAGTGTGTGTGTGTGTGTGTGTGTGTGTGTTTGGGTGATCCTGTGTGGGAAGTACATTACGTCCATTAGTAGTATGTGTGTGGATCTTTGTGAGAATGCTTCAACACTTTTACTATGTTAATGTAAATATGTACATATACACTGATATGTTGTATGAGGTTTGTGTAAATCTGTGGATCACATCACTTGAATTATTACTTGAGGGGGCGAAAATTCTGCTTTTTCGTCAAATCAGTCTGTATGTAGAGCAATGCTCCTCTAGGATCCAGTGACCTATGCAATTAATCTAAAGTCCTTAACATACTGTTTATAGGGATCATATCTCATACTACTACAATAAACGTTCAAAAAATGCGAAACTATGATAAGGCTGATTGTGGGCTGTCGTTTCTCTCTGAGAGTTAAGTATATGCGCATTTAAAATAACGAGACAATTTAAAGGTCTGTGTGGATAAAGTCAAATGTCTCTAATGTCTCTAACCCTAACGCACGAAGGTAACCAGCGCACCTGTAGGCCACAATAGTTTCATAAAGTAGTAGTAGTAGTATGTAAAGATATTGCCATTGTTGTCTAAACGACTTAATCTAAAAATGATAACTTTTGGATTTTTTTTTATTTTCATAGAGTTTACATTAAAGTCTCATGTATAGAGAACAAGAAAATGTTGCACTTTCATTCTTCACAAAGAATGGAGCTTCAAGAAGTTGCATAACGTTGATGTATGATTTCCGCAACGTTCAATGTCTCTTTTTTAATGCCGTCTATATAAAATATTTAAGCATTATTTTTTGCACGTCGATGGCGGTATGTGAGCTCCAGCTTACTATATGAAAGTCAGATGCGCTACATGTCCGTTGACTACCCGATCTCCACACCTTTACTTTCTGCCTTATTACATTAAAGACACATTGCATTGGCAGTGAACATTTTTTAGATTTATGTGACAAATGTGGACTTACTGTTGTTATTGAAAAAGACACAAATGCTGACGCACTGGAACACACCAGGAATGCAGGTCTAATCTTGATCCCTATCGCACATGTTAGGTACCTATCCATTTCAAGACTATGAATCATACTTATTGCATAGAAGAAGGAACACACAGACACAGCCCCCACACTGCTGCCATCACTACTTCTCTCCAACTTTCAATTCTGATGTAAAAAGAAGTCAATCCAGGTTTCTCTATCCCTCCCTCCATTCCTTCTTCCTTCACTCCACTTCCCATCCCCGACCAGACATGACCCTGTGAGTAGACTGCAGGGTGGAGTAGTAAAAGTCTGCGTCTGGTGAGCTGAGTGGAGATGGTGCACAGATGGAGATGTTCTCCTCTTACAGCCTCAATGCTGTAAAGAAGAAACCGGAAAGAAAGAGGAAGAAAGAGAGAGGAAGAGCTAAAGGAAGAGATGGGGGGAGCTGAATCCAATAGATGAATAAAAACATTTGCAGCTTGTTATGGGAATTTTCCTCCCTCGTGGAAATATTTCCTTCATGTCTTTAGCTGAGTAGCCTGTTATTCATCCCTCCACCTCTCTCTCTGTCTCGCTCGCTCTCTCTCTCTCTCTCTCTCCACCCCCATTCTACCTTCCCTCCACCCCTCCATCACCCCTCTCCAGACTGGGCTTTCACTTTGGGGGGCCCTCAGCTTCCCTCTCGGCTGACCAGGGAGCTTTCAAGGTACCCTGATGGATGCTAATGCCGGACTCTTTCAGATCGTTTTACAGCCGGAGCCTTTGATCTGCCAGCAGGCCTCTCTCCACGGGCTGCCTGTCCTGAGAAAATGTAAATCCCCGCCTTACAGACACCTGTGAAAAAAATACAGCAGAAAGGGGGACAGAAAAAGAAGTTACTCTAAAGAAAAAGGGAAGAAAAGATACAGTATTGTGACATTTGGAAAAAAGGGGGCATAGTTTAGATCAGTGACAGAGCAGAGCGACAAAGAATGAGATGGAAATTGTGCGGAAATAAGAGCGAGTGGCAAAAAAAAAAAAAAGGGACAGGACTGCAGAGAAAGGAATGGAGAAACTGAGACATGGCAACCAACAAAGAAGGAAAAGAGGAATGGGTACCACAAAACAGAAGAGACATGGACAGAGACAGAAAGGACATGGAGGAAACATCAAGCCAAGGAGGAGGCGAAAGAAAGAAAGCCTACAACAGCAGAAAAGGAGAAAAGTTCATCTAAATACCCAGCATGGAAGACAGCAGTATAGATGGGAAAGAGAGAAAGGAAGATGGAAATAGTGGAGTAAAAGTTGGGAAAGGCAGAGACAGATGGATATTTTGACTTGGGAAGAAAGAAAAAGAAAGCAAAAGAAAGACAGAAAGCGAGCCCAGACAGACATATGAGGCCTGCTGCGCAGCTCAAGGGCGGATGTGTCTGTACGGTTGAGAATTTAGGAAGGAAGAAGTCAAAAAGAAAGTATGGTGAAGGGGACTCCAGGCAGCAGCGATGGTGACAGCAGTGAAAGAGGCCTCCCTCACCAGCGGCAGCAGTAGTGCTCTGAATAGCGGGGCTGCTGCTAGACAGCTGGGTGCAGCTGATCGGTGGACAGATTCTGTGGAAGAGCGCTTGTCTTCCTGCAGCCAGCTGCTGTGTCCAGAGGCCCGCAGTGACAGCACAAGGCTCAGAATTGATTACCAGAGCTGGCAGTTCAATGGGGTGGATGGAGTGCAGTGAGGTTGACTTCTCTGAAGTAGTGTGCACTGTACAGCAGCAGAGCACAGCTGGCACTCACTGTATCCTCTTCTGAGAAAAAAAAAAAAAACAGAGGGGAAAGAAGAGAGATTGCTGTTATTGTGATCCCTCTCTCCCTCCTTTTTTCTTTCATTCTTTCTCTCTTCCCCTCTTTCTTCTGTTCCTCCATGCTGGAGGAAATGGCTGTCTTGCAGAGGAGATAAAGCACATTGTGAAACTACAAGAGCTCAGATGAGTTTTGCTGTACAAGGCTTGCAGGTACAGAGCTGTATGCTAAGACATGAGGTTACTTTGTATAGCCGGGGGCCTTCCTGTGTGAAGCGCAGGCCCAGCGCTTGCAAACCCTCAGCTTCGTATTTGAGACTGCCTGAAAAGAGCTCTTGTGAGGCAAATCCGGAACTAGTCTTAATTCACTTTATTAATTTTATTCCTTTATTAGATTCAAAAGGAGGAAGGAGAGGGGGGGGAAAAATCATGTATGTTTCTGAAAATAAAAACTTCCGTGAGGCACATGAAAGCCTCCTGGCGGCCTGAGGTGGGCAATGTGTGCCTCTGCCGGCATGGCCAAAGCTCTGCCTCCTCTATGATCAACACTTATGTTTCCTTTTGTGTCTGCATACTTCTTCATGCTCTCACCCACAATCCCTGCTGCTCTCCGTCTCCCTCCACCTTCCTGTTGTCCTATCAAAACAGGAATGATGTCATTCTCCTTGTAGCTCCAGATGGGAAGAAAACAGAGTCCAAAGTCCACAGTAGCAGCATCCTCCTGTCTGCATGTCTGTTCCTTGTCAGTCGGTCTGTCTGTCTGTCTGATCGAGGCACATCCGGCCATCCTGACTCCCCTGCGACTCCCCCAGGCCTCTGTGTCAGGAGGAAGGAAGGAAGGAAGGCCCTGTGGTCACACAGGAGGGAGGGTTTAGAGAAAGGGAGGGAGGAAGTGTGAAAGGGTGTCTTAGCTGGAGCTGATCCACTCCATTGGAGCCTCTCACTATAGAAGGGCTGTTTGGACAGGGACAAGGCCAAGCACAAGCGTGTGTGTTTGTGTGTGTGCGCATCCATGGCTGCGCACCAAGATCATCACAGAGAGGGAGAGAGTTGTGTTCTGCTGTATTTATCGATGGCTGTATTGAAAATATTCAGCGTATAAGCGTAGCATATAGCCCTAAGCTAGTCGGGGACATTAGATGACGTATGTGTGTGTGTGTGTGTAGTGTGTGACTCAGCGCCACTGTTCATCAGAGAGTGACAGCTTACCTCAGTGGAAATTCAACTGAGTCATCATGTTCAGTGACTGTGCTGTACATGGAGGGTTTAGCACCTCGGTCTTTCCAACAGATACATATATGAGCACACGCGTATACGCACAGACACACACACTTAAAACCAGAGAGCATCACCTTGCAGATTTTGCTTAGTGGTCTCCTTTTAAAAGCCGCACTTGACAAGTGCTGATGTAGCCTTTGCAGTAGGCAATTTCTGCAAAAAGGAAAATCAAAGTGCAAGAGGTGGAGGAAGACAGTGAAAAAACTGATCTCTTTTGCTTTTGGCTTTGTCGCTGGAGAGCAGGGAGGAATTAAGTGCATTGGAGAATGAGTTGGAAAAAGACATTTCCTGGTGTAAGCAGAGGGGCGGCTAGGAGGAAGACTGCCAGGCACAGAGGCAGCGAGACACAGCCACTGTCCACCGCTCAGCCTCCCCACTGCTGCAGGCGCTGCGTCTGCTAAAACAGACTGGTGTTACTGGTTTGATCCCTGGAAGTGAAGGGAAGGTATGAGCTGGATGTGGACCAGTAATCGAGGAATGGCTGGCAGCTACACTTGAACAACATAGCGGAAGAGCCTTTGGGAAAAGTACTGAACTGATCTGTGGCTCAGCTTGTGCTTTGACCGTGCTCGGGAAGTGCATATGCTGGTGGGAGTGCATGAAATAAAAGTAAAAATTAGATTAATCTGCCTTTTAAAGTTGTCACTGGGAGGGAAAATCCAGGTGACAGAAGTCTGGCGTCTGCTGCTGATCCCTGAAGTAATCACTTTAAGTTTGCATAAATACAGCACCACATGATACAATTTAATAAATGTGACTGTTTTTTTAAAGCTAAAGTGAAAATTTATTACACCTTGAGTGCATGTGCAGTGCATCAGAGAGAAAGAGAAAAACAGAGACAGCGAGTCAACATTCTTTCCCTGTGTTTAAAAAAGCTGCCCCTGTATTGTCTGCCAGTTACAGTTAAAAGTTAAACTATAAATCAACACATCACTTCCTACACTGGGTCATTATTGTTTTGTTTGATTTATAATTTCTCTTCTTTTTTTCTGTGTATTCAGCTGATAAGACTTACAGTCGGGGCTTGAAAAGGCACACCCTTGCCTGCTCTTGTTCAGCTACTAAAAATAAGCGGTGAAGTAATGTGAAAAACACTGCTCTATTTACATTCTGGTAAGTTACAGCCGCTACACTGCCTGCCTGTCTGCAGTGTTGAATCTGGGCTAAATGGCTGAGGGGAAATTTCACTGCTTTTTTTTTTTTTATGGCTGAGGGACAGGGAGAAATGGTGAGAAAGTAGAGATACAGAGAAAGAGGGGAAATTGCATGAGAATAGAGAGTGAAAAGATACTTCAATCAAAATAAAGTGATGATTAAAGTATCCTATAAGTATTCTCTTTATACGGAAGATGTAGAAAAGATGGACAAAAAGATGCCAGAGCAGGATGATTCAGACAGCTGTCATCAGCATCAGACATTTAAATGTATTTGTGTGCGTTTGTACTGTCACATCTCATTCCTTCCTAATAGCCACAGGGCGGTAGGGGACAAAGATAACAGACACTGCAGGGCGGATGGCGGATACAAATCTCTCTGGCTGAATTTATGAATGATTGGGATCAGACGGGCACGTGGACGGATGTGTGTGCTCTGCTCAGACCCTGCCTGCCATCACGCATCCCCCCTGACGACACTGTTGTCCTAAAAAAAGAGAGAGCGAGACGGAGACAGGCAGAGAGATGATACCAAATGCCAAGAGGATGCACAATCACCCTCACTGTACCCAGCTGGCGTGTTTTTATGACGTACATTCTCAAGGGAGGATGCACATTTATTGAATTTTAGGATATTTCTTTTTCCATTACAGACATCACCAGTACACGCATAGCTTAGCATTTTCACTGACTATGGCACTATGGCAAAATAACACAAGGCGCTGTGATGGTGCGGGTGTGTAGCCACAGATTGAAGATGCAGTTTATTAAATGCAAAGAAATCACGTGGTGTTTTTTTACTCAGAGCTGCAGGGAGTATCAAACATATTTTTGATATTCTGATCAAGAGCAAATCACATAATGTGAACCCAAATCAAAAATTTATTTCCAGTGCAGTAAAAGCCAAAAAGAGCTGGGTTGATGGTGAGATGAGGCAGAGCAAGTTGAGGTTGGCTGTCAGCCTCATTGTTGTTTTGATTGGATTCGAAATGGATTACATGAGTTCATTGAGAAAAGGGATCCTGTCAGTGTAGTATCAGTAGTCAGGAGGATGATCTCACTTACATGGTTAAGCATGGTAATGTTGTCCTAACCTACTAACAAGCTAGAGAAGATTTATGAGTTGGAGAAAGCAAAGCTTTGGATTAATCTATCTTTTAGTCAGTCTTAGTCAGCTGAGCCACCACATTGTTCTGTAGATCGCTTTCGAAAAAACAACAGAAAGAATCTATTTGTGTTTATTCTAAATACTAATTCTAATACTAAAATCTGGGTAAGATTAATGATAAAAATGCCTTTGTAGCAAAAACAATTTTCACAATTTTTTTAGAACATGTTTTACTGGAAAACATGTCGGGAGATCTGCTTTCCACATGAGCACCATGTTCACTGCAGTGTTTAGTACCTTCTTGCAGCACAAAACAAAATGATGTTTGTATGCACTGGGACAAATCTAGGCATCTGCTTAAATTTTCTAATTTTCTAATCCTGATATTTTTCAGTGAAATTCAGTCAAAAGCATTATTTGTTGGATATTTTCTGAATACATAGTTTGCTAAACAAGTACAATTTAGTGTCTCAAAGAAAGACAATGTGTGACCACAGAACTGCAAAACAGGAGACCATTTCCATGTAGCATGAATATCTCCAACAATCTCCTTTTAAGCTGGAAACAATTTAGAAGGTCTTGGGTGAGTAAAATAATCACGTAACACAGCCTTGATTAAACCATTTAGGGACTGATAGAGGGCAAAATGGTTCGATATGGATAACTAGTTTAAGTTCTGTGCACATAAAGTGGCCACTCTTTATTTCATTCCACTCATTCAACTTTATATATCACTCTCTGATAGTTTAGATTACATGAATGAGATAGCAGGCATAGCAGCCACCAGCAGAGCTAAGCAACACCCAGCCAGCTGATGATGAAACAGAGCACGGACTCAATCACGTATTTTGCCACAGCTTACCCTCCCCTCACCTCCCAAACCTCTGATGAGGAAAAAGAAGTAAAAGCAGCTTGTTTGCATCTTATCTGCAGGAAATAGCATTAGCCAAAATTGTACTCTTGGGTTGGGGCTTGAAAGGGATGGCATGGCTGTGGCCATCATTAGCCCTGTCCCCCGACGTGCGGCCTGCCTCTGATCCAGAGCCAGGGCTGGGCAGGAAGGCAGAAGGTGGGCAGGAGAGGGTCGGCAGCCCTGGGTGGGCTCCACCACTTGGGCCTCGCTAATGGGCCAGCAACCATCAGCCTGGTATGTCGGTATGCATGCCGCCACTGCTCATGTCGACGTCAGGGGATTTTAAATCGGCTGGAGCAGACGATTGCGAAACAAGAGTGGCAACCCGGCCCACCTCACCACAGTCACTGCCACTATCACCGACCATCCACCTCTCATCTTCCCATCTCTGAGTGAAGTGAAGCCAACAGAGCAGAAACTGCAGTGAGTTAGTTCTGCTTGGTCTGGTCTAATCTCTGTGCTTTTTGTGTCCATGTTTCCATGTTTCCTTCTTCACAGAGGGAGCAAAACAGTCTTTCTCAGCTCACTCACATCCCACAATGCCCTGCACTGCTACCAATGAGAACTCAGTCTTTCCCAGCAGTTTCCACAACGACAGCTATTTTTCCCATGCTCTCCTTTCAGAGGACCTATTTGGGGCATTCAGGCTATCAAACCCAGCTGAGAATGAAAAAATAACTCTTTGAGTAGTCAAGAAACAAAAAAATAAATTCAATGGGCACAAATCACTTCTCAATTTAACCACTCTATTGTTTCTAGTTGCACTCGTGTCTTTGTATCAGTCTCTAAAAAAACAGTTTTTTTAAGCAACTTTCTCCCAGCACAACTCTTGTTTTTTGTGACTATACAGTATACTGAAGTGTTACATGATGTTTCCTGTGTTTTCAGAAACAATGCGTTTATCGAAAAGTTGACTGCCTGTATTTACAGCTTCTTTTCTGACCAATGTGTTGGGGTGAATGGCTTGTCTGGCCGTGAGGCAAACATATAACTTGCCATTCAGGATAACAGCAGTGTCAATGAGAGAGGCATATCACCTTTGCTCCCAGTATTTTACGACACAAGGCTCCAATAGTAAAACGGCTCTGGGGCAACAGGCAGCATCACAGACCCAAAAGAGAACTAAAGAGAAAACTGTCAAAGACTCAGTTTCATGTGTCTACTGATGGGACACTCAAGTGTCCCCTATTGTACTGTAAAAAGGTTGTGATGTACAGTGAAGAACAGGGGGTTGAACAAAAACAGGAAGCCAAGGAAATGTATATTCTATAAGGCCTCTTTCATACTATAACAAGAGGTTCTCACAACAACGAGACGAAAGGCTGTGACACCATAAGGCAGCGTACTGGCTGGCTTATCAGAGGATGACTATTAATACCAGTGAGACTTTGTCCCCCTGTCCCCTGAGGGAGAAAGATGGAGGAAGTCATCGATTCTTCCCACCATAATCTCTGGGAAGGACAGACCTTGCCTTTTCCCTTTTGGGTGACGAGGGTTATTATTCTAAAATTTTGAAAGGGCCCACACAAGAGCTATTTCTGTGTCTGAGCAATGGTGAGGCATTAGAAAGTCAGCGTCTGATCCACTGTAGCACCAAGAAACAGTCATTTTTACAGCCACGCCTTCCCAGGACCTGATGTGTCCTGATTTCTAGGGATCATTTTAAACATCACAAGATCTGTCTAAACACAATTTAAGACTGTCCTTACAATAATAAAATGAACTTAAAATGACCCATGTTTACGTTTATCTGATGAGGACCCCTGGTGGCCATCAGACAAGCAAAAGAGGAAGTAGTGGGATGCTTTAATGCTGCAAAACCTCTTAGGAAGAAGAGCTGATGGATGTGACTTTGAAATGGGAGACAGAGAGAAGTTTGCATTTCCCAATCAACAGTTAACTTGCTTTCTGTAAAACATGACCATGATCCTTCACTTACCTTAATCAAACTGTCTTTTTTTTAAACAACAATCTTTTCATACCATTAACGCAGTTGTTTTTGTGTCTAGCCTGTCCAAACCATAAGCATAGTGGTGGCAGATCAGAAAATTCTCACATGAATCATTTTTAGAACTATAATAGTTTTGGATGGCACTGAGAGATGATGATGTTCTGTTGATTGGTATGCCAGATCAGTAAAAACTCACACATTTTCTGATGGAGGGCAATGACAAATAATGTATTTAATCATTTAGTTTCAAGGAATTATCTTACATTGCTAACCTGCTTGTACAATATGAGTGTTCCAAGAATAAGAGCAAAGATCTTGGAGGCTTATTTAGTTACTGTGAGCCACACTTATGGAACAAATTACTCGAGGATCTAGTGGAGGTGTGCCCCAACTCTGACTGCCTTTAAGGAGCAGGCTTAAAACTCTATTATTCTCTGTTGCCTTCTAATGTTTTGTTTATTGCCTGTATTTACCTATTTACTTATTAAATTTCCTTTAACACTCTTTTTAGATTCACTCTTTGAAAGTTTTTTATACATGCAAAGCACTTTGAAATTGCCCTTAGTGTATGAATTGTGCTATATAAATAAACTTGCCTTGCCTTGCCAAAGTAGCCTTCCATCATCTCAGGAATATCTCAAAAATGTATTGTTTTCTCTCCTAGTCAGATCCAGAAACAAATTGTCCATGCCAAGTGGCAACTACCATGGCTTGAGGCTGAAGCCAATGTAGAAGTACCTTTAAGTGCAATGTCACCGATGGCCACTAGATGCTTGTTCCAATCCCTGGCTCCAATTGACTCCAATTAAAAAAGCGTCAACTTCTCTCTAGAAATACTAAGTAAATCATTTTTTTCAACAAGTCATAATAATAACAATAAATAGGCTAATACATTTCATTTGTACTGCACCTTTCATTCATAGTGAAACTTAAAGTGGTACAGTACTAATAACATAGAACACAGCATAAAGAAAATAGAGCCTGTCCTCCCAAGAAAAACGACCCTACAGGTTGTTAATTCAGTCGCCCAAAATGACCTATGGTTACATTTGAGTGACAGACACCATCTAGTGGCCATTGTATTTATGGCCTGGAGAAGTGACGCAGTTCAGATGACGTCTATATAAGGTGACTTCCTTATTAGGGGGAGGTGGGTTGGGTGGATGGCCTGATAGTAAAGTGGTCTTAGGTCAGGAAACCGCTGTTCGCCTCCCATTTCCAACTGTAAGTCAGGGCATTTATTAAAAAAAAAAACATAATGTGGTGTTTACTGTTGCCATGATGACAAAGGTTGCCTAACTTAAAGGAAGTAGTAACCACGTTTCAAGGCAAAACATATTAATGCAAACCATGATCTTTCCCTAACCCTAACCAAGTGGGTTTTTTGCCTGAACCTAACCAGACTTTAACCACAGCATTGTCACATCATAAAACATCATTATTTTTTAAGACAGTTTTGGAAAGTGGCATATCACGCTTCTATTTTGGAAAGCGGCATATTATTCTCCAATGGGTGGTTCTGGAGTGCAGGTAAGAACGACCTATGTGGTTGTTTAATTTGGAGGACTTGTTGAGTAAATAGTAATAACAGTTAAGATGAAAAAGCCTTCCTGAATAGAAAGGTCTTTCGGTATTTTCTAAAAGAGACTAGGGTCTGTGCTGCCCTCAGATGGTTAGGATGGCTGTTCCACAAGTGTGGTGCAGCAGAGCAGAAGGCTCGATCCCCCATGGTGCAGAGCTTAGCACTGGGGGCCCGGAGGAGCAAGCTGCTGGCAGATCTGAGGGTGTGGGTGGAGGTTTGTGGTATGATTAGTTCCTGTAGGTAGGGAGACATATGTCTGTTGATGGATTTGTATGCGAGTAGCAGGACTTTGTAGTCAGTCCAGAAGGAGACAGGGGGCCAGTGCAATGAAACAGAATTTGTGTTATATGTTCGTGTTTTCGCACTCTCATCAGGATCCTGGCAGCGCTGTTCTGAATGTACTGCGAAGTGCAGTAGTCCAGTCTTTAGGAGATAAAGGCATGAACATGTTTCTCTGCATCTGACAGGGTTAGAGAGGGGCAGAGTTTAGAGATGTTTCTGAGATGGTAGAAAGAGGTTTTGCATTAATATCTTATATGGTCATCAAAACTCAGCTGAGGGTCAAACCTAACACCCAGATTAGTGACTATGGAGGAAAGGGGATATCCTGGCCATCAAAAGTGAGATGAGGTATGGGGGATGACTGAATCTGGTGCCAATAAGGAGAGCCTCAGTTTTGCTGCTGTTTAACTGGAGGAAATTTGTGCTCATCCAGGCCTTTATCTCCTTAAGGTGCTGAGGCATGACATGGCTGCAGAAGGGCTTGGGGCAGATTTGATTTACAGCTGGGTATCATCAGCATAGCAATGAAAATACATCCCATGTCTGCTGATGACATGTCCAAGGGGGAGCATGTAGAAGGTAAAAAGGATGGGGCTGAGAACCAATCTGAGAACCTGAAAACCACAGGTGACAAGGAGCGATCTAGACCAGCATCCTCCTAGTGAGACATACCTATGGAAAAAGTAGGACTGAAACCACTTAAGTGCAGAGCCTGACAGCCCAGTGGTGGTGTGGAGACACTCTAAAAGGATAGTGTAATTCATAGTGTCAAATGTAGTGCTCAGGTCAAGATGAATCAGGAGAGAAAGGGACCCTGCATCAGCAGAGCTGATTGAATGCTGTGTGCTGAGTGAAAACCTGACTGCAATTTTTCAAAAGGTTGTTGTGTTTAAGGTGTTCCTGAAGCTCAGAAGCAACCACCTTCTCCAACACCTTGGACAGGAAAGGGAGGCTGGAGATAGGTTTGTAGTGGGCAAGAACGAATGGGTCCAACAAATGGCTTCTTGAGGAGGGGGTGGATGACTGCGACTTTGAAGGCAGATGTAACACTACGGGTTTGAAGGGAGAGGCTGACAGTTTGGGTGATCAGGGGGCTGAGAATGGGGATGTATGTGGGGATGTATGATTTGAGCAGAGCTGTGGGAATGGGGTCCAGGGCACAAGTACAGGGCAAGGTCCCAGACAGAAGGTCTATGACAGGGGGAGGCAGAGAAGAACAGCTGGACATCAGAGAGAGGATGTTGCTGACTTGGCTCTGAAAAGTCAATGAAGCTGTTACATTGCCTGTAGCCTTAACTGGGGAAGATGGTTGTGGCTGCAGGAGATGATTTATGGTGGAAAAAAGACACTTTGGGTCGCCAGGACTATTAATAGTTAGGTTGGAGTAGAACTGTGACTGAGCATCTTTAAAAGTACAATGTGTAAGATTTGGCCAGAATTTTAGTTTAAAACATTCCAAAATTAACTAAAATTATCAACAGCATGTGAAGAAATAACAGTTTTGACGTTATGTCAAAGACCTATATGTATTGTGTTGCAGAGATATCTACTGAAACATGCTAACCGACTAGCTCTGGTCCATCCTGTCTCTGAATACCACTTTGTACCTCAGGAGTGATGGTGAGTCACTGTAGTGTCCAGTCTGCCCTCAGTCCAACATGAGAAGAAGAAGAAGCACTGCCCATTGCCACCGTTCATAATGGCAGAGCCAGGCTGAAAGCTGCTGTAATGTCCGCTGTAGGACTGTCAATATGTCACTTTATTAAGTTTTAATATTTTTTCAGACGAGAAAGAAACCATTTACATTCCCAATATGTGGTCAGTTTATCAAAATATCACCTATTTAGAAAGTTGCATCAACGTTGTCAGAGTAGGCGGCTGCTGCTGCAGACGCTGGCCGGATGAGACATCAGCTGGCCATCTCAGCCTACATCAACATGCTGCTTCAGGCCAAGACACTCAATCAGACTCAGGAACTATACTACAAAATGATAGGAGGGGTTGTCGATATGTACATATTCGTATCACCAACAATGACAATGTTGGTTGACACAGAGCAGAGTGAGAAGAGGAGGTTGTGTATCTCAGGGAGGAAAGATGAGTTTGGTTGGGGGGGGGGGGGGGGGGTGGATGAGAAGCACTGTCATGGAGTATGGAGGTTTATTTTTTAGAGCAAGACATTCAATAGAAGAAAGATCAGGAAGGGGAGACAGTTTCAGTTCAGCCCGGTGTATGATTGCTAAAGCACCACCACGGCCAGAGCTGCAGGCTTTTTCCATGTAACTATAGCCAGGAGGGTTTGCCTCATTAAACACAGAGTAGTCCCTTGGTTTATGCCAGGTTTTAGTTAGGCACATGAAATCAAGTCCCTTGTCCAAGATGTGGTCATGTATGAGGAGGGATTTATTGGTGGGAGATTGTGTATTAAATAGTTCCATGGTGGCAGGAGACAGAGCTGAGGATGGAAGTCTCTGCAAACTCCGCAGTACACTGTGATCCACTCAATATTTTGCACCTCACCTGGTATAGGGTAGTATTGCGATGTTTCCAACGATGACGTCCAAGTTTGTTTTGCCTCCGTATTCCACACTGAAACCAAGGAGTGAGCCTTCAGGGATGTAATGAGGTCTGTTTCTTAAAATCCCAAACTCTTGGCAGTGGGTTAAAAACCCTTTGTTGGATGCAATTAGGAAGCTGCATAAACTCCACAGCTTTATGGTGGTGTAGGACATCATAATCAAAGCAGTTGAGTCATTTGGGCAGAATGGCAGCATTGGTAACAGCCACAGTTACATTCACACAGTGGAGATCTTACAGCAAACATAGGGGAGCTCTAGTTGAAGAAAAACCCCAGGCACTAGAGTCTGTCAATGACAGTGCAGCTCTGGGTGATAGAGATAGAGAGCTGATAGAGAATGCAGGGGACAGGGGACGGGACTTTGTGCCACACCCAAGCTGGCAGGGTAGAGAAAGAGACGGCTGCTGTTGTCCAGAGAAAAGGGACCCCAGCAGGGCAGGTAGGAAGCACTGTACATTGAATAATCAAAAAATCCACAAATCCCAGTAGAGAAGGTATGAAACACTTTACATTGAATCTCTCTACTAAAGGAAGGACTCTGTGTGTGTATTTCTATATATCTGTATGTATGTCCTTTGCATATCTCTTGAAACATTCATCTGATCGACTCCACACTTATTGGGTGTATGGCTGGGGACCCAAGGGATTGCAATGTTGAATTTGGTGCAATTTGAACATGTGATACATTTAATATTAATAAACTTTGAATAAACCAGTGATCAGCAAGCTACTCCGGTCTGTGCAGGGGCAGGTTGGAGCTTCAGGGCTGTGCTGACTGACTCCAGCATGTCGAGGAGAGACCAGAGACAAGGTGTGACACGAGTCAGAGAAAAGTGCTCTAAAAAGAGAGACGTAGACAGCCAAAACAGACCTTTTAATCAATTACCCCGTGTCTAGACAGAAAGCATAGCATTAGCAGCATGTTTAGCAGATCAGCATCTACAGCGAGTGACTACACACGATGCGTCCAGGTGAATTGTTGAGAGTAGGTCACCCCTGTTTTGGAAGCGCTCAGAGCCCAATACACAGTGTAGTTACGTACGTAAAACAAAGGAAATACTTCCGCGGGCAGTTCAAAACCAGTTTGTCTCATAAGTTCCGAGACTGTGGTGATTGTGAAACGTCACTACAAAGCCCAAATCTTTGGAGCAAACATACCCACTCAAATCTGAACTGAAGGCACAGAAATAAAATATCAAAGAGCTCAATATGATTGATCCACTTTATTTTAGGATTCACATTATTTTAATTTTAAATATATTTGAAATGAGCAAAGAATATGTATTTACTATTAGAGTACTTATATATTTAACATCTATGTTTAATAGAATGTTAGTTTCTTTCATGTTGTTGGTGTATATAGCCTACTCAATCACATCTCACATAGACTGTACCTAATTTTTCTATGCGTTGAAGTAGCGGCCAGAGGCCAAGCAATTGGCCCATTCCGAACAGGCACGTTTTGAACAGGCACTGCACTAGTAATTCAAAATCCACAAATCCCAGTAGAGAAGATAGGCAGTACTTTAGCGTTAATCCAAAGTCCGCCAGTTTACAGAACATATTCCAACTCGATCAAAGCAATCAAAACATGCAGACAGAATGGAAAAACACTAAAAGCTTGAGCAAAATGCAGGAAGGCCACGTTAATCACATGAGCAGTGAAGTTCACAGTCAATTGTCTGTTTAGCAAAGAGGAGCGGCAGCCAGTATGCACCAGCATTCCCTCATAATGCAGAATAGAGTCTCTCCCACTGCAACACAAGTGACAAAACAAATCTTTTACTTTTGGTTGCCGTCTAATGGTCTCAATCCCAAAATTTGGGCTGTGGTCATTTTGGACATTATTGTTCCGTTAACAAGATTTGAAGACTTAGTAGTACATAGTAGGCTTCGATGTCTTCTGTATGGGTGTTGATTGACAGCTGTGATTGACATTTTGCTCACTATCGTTGCAATGTTTCAGTAAGTTTAATGTTACTTGATTATGATACCTGCCCTGTTAGCACAATTTAGCTAGAAAGGCAACATCCCGCACTCCTTGTTTGGAAGTTCCTGGCTTCGAATGGAAAAAATTGCGCACACCATAATCTGCAACTCCGGGCTTAAAAACATCTCCAATGCAAACCAGTGTCTGATGTCACACCTCACTATGTCCATCTTTATACAGCCTATGATCCATGTCTTTTTCACCAGCAGACTATATTACTGTACTTATTACTGGTCTCTCTGCAAAAGCCATTCAATGGCTTAAAAATGCGGAAATTAGAAACCCAAACTTTTATCATATCCCTCCAATTCTCAAACAGCTCCACTGACGACCTGTTAATTACAGAACTGACTTGAAGATTTTGCTCCTAAAAGTGTTCTAAAAGTGTTCTAAAAGCACTTAATGATCTTGCCCCAGAACGTATATCTGACATGCTAACATTTTATCAACCTGGCAGAAGGTCGTCACAGAATTTCTTTTTTCTCCAAATATCCAGACACATGCCATGAGAGACCCTCTAATCATTTAATCACAGAAGGAAGAATACTGCAAACATTCTGTGCTAAACATTCAACATATTTTGTAACTAAGAAAACCAAATATTTCTGTTGATATGATGATTTTGTACGAATGTAGAATGTAATAAAGGTTGAAATACACCATGTCAGAGTACCAGAAAATTTCCAAAGCTTCTCTGTTCTTACCATACCGTCATATTCGGTGCATTGTTACTTGTTTGGTTGAATGTTAAAGTTGGTGACAGCACAATCCTGCATTTGAAACACTTGCTTGTCAAAACAGAGGACGAGATGGACAAAAAGAAACGGGAGAAGGAGACAGAGAACAGACAGACCAATATAAGGAGACAGAAAATGGGACTGATAGACTTGGATGCCAGAGCAGCTGTCAGTGCAGGTCCTGATGGCAGAGACGGTCGGGTGGAGGACAAACTGCACAGTGGTTGTGACAGGATGAGGATGAGAGGAAGACAGGCAGCATCTGTGTGTGTGTGGGAGTGTGTTGGTGTGTGTGCGTAAGTATCAATGCATGTGTGCTTTGTGTAGTAACACTCTTCCTCTGGCAGGCCAAACCACTAGAACTGCCTGTGTGTGTGTGTGTGTGTGTGTGTGTGTGTGTGTGTGTGTGTGTGTGTATGTGTGTGTGTAGAAATGGAGCAGTTAGAACAGCAGTAAAGCAGATGTTTCCTCTGTTTGGCCCTAGAACATGAACATGAAGAAAAACAAGGCCCTAACCCAGAAGACAGGATCTCATTGATCATACAGTACTCAGCTAACTGAGGCACGACTGCAACACGGTATTTATTTATTGTTTTAATTTAATCATTATTTAATCAGGTGAGTCCCACTGAAGGTGGAAAACCTGACCAAGATTGCAGCATAAAAAGTTACCAATAATGTTTATGGATGGATTCTGGTGTTCTATCACTAGATTTTACTTCAGCTGGCACTTTGTAACAGTGTGCTGACTGGTGTGCATTTTGAGTAATAATGTTAAGAAGGAGTGAAGTTATGTGTGCGTGTAACTCCCTCGTTCTTACACATAATCTGCACGAAAAAACCCCCCTTGTATAAATTTGCACCTACCAATGACAATACTTTAAGTCGGTACAATGTATTTGTGAATATATGTGCTAAAAAAGATTGAATATGGAAATTGGTGCGAAGAGGTCTAAAAGTCCCAGGTTTGTCAGCTGTGAGGAGCAGGGCAGCTGCACAACACTAATCCTAACAGCCAAACGTTGTGAACACAAGTGTTCTGCTGCTGCTGGTGAACAGCCATCCACATGTCAAAAGTGTCGAGTCACCCTGAGAGCAGCCACTTGACCCAGGAAGGCTCTATCACACTGGACTACACTGTACTGTATGCGTTCTTGTCTAGCAGACCACGGCCAATTAGCATTGAGAAAGTGCACGCAGAGGTACAGCTGTGAAAGGGGTGATGAAAATGTTCAGTTGTCAATTCCAGTGAAAGGGCAAGATTTTGAATGGTGAGATGGTCATTTATTTACCACTTTAAACCCTGTGTGTTTCTATGGAAATACCACAAAAGCTTTGCCAACATCTGTAGTGATACTGGTACAACTCAACTGGAAATAACACCAACTCAGTCTAAGAGAACTATGTAAATCATTTTATAGTTATAAATACAGCAAGGTGGGTAGTAACATTGGTTCAAGTGACCTGCGTTCGTTCTAGTGGCTGTTGTCTATTTGATTTATTGCATAAATATAAGATTTATAGGAATATATGTTTCCTTTCCTTGAAATTACACATGAAAATACTGGGGTCGTGTTACATTTGAGGACTTAAGTACGCATACTGTAATTATTATTACAAACCAACTCTCTCTGACTGTAGCACTGTGTCTCTAATGGTCCTTCTCTCTTTCTGATTGTTGTGCTTTCTCTTCCTCATACGCACGGTTGCGTTGTGACGTCTGTGTGTTGTGGACTTTAATCGTCAATGTCTCTGCCTCGCTAATTGCCTCTCATTCTCTCTATCACTGTGTCTTGTGCTGCTGTAGAGGAGAATAGCGGCACTCGTGACTTGTGAGGGTATCTCAACCTGCTTAACCTCTTTGATATGGTAAAATGTAGTTAGAAATACCTCAACGCTGTAGTCTGTAATTTCTGCTGTCTTTGATTTAAACTATAACTTTTAAAAGTATTATTATTTTTATGGATTTATTTTCTTTGTACTGTATAGATTTTTGAATTTCTTATTCATAAAAATATCAAAAATGGTGTGACCGCCCATTTTGTGTTCTTTTTCATGATACGGAAGTCAAAACCATTGCTTGTCATACAACCAGGTTCTTCTCTTATTTGAGCTAAAAACACTACTGTAGCTTTTCAGAATAAAAAAATGATTAGCAATTTAAAAAGCAAACAGTCAGTCATTGTGTGCTAAATGATAGAAGCAGAGAAACCACCTAAAGCTAACATTTACAGGAATCCAAGCTTGTGAGGTTTCGATGGCAGAGAAAGACACAGTAGTGGTATCATATCATTGTGATACTGAAAATGACAGTAACAAGGTCAATAATAGATTCTCTGCTGACCTTTACCTCACTGAAATCTACTTCTATTTCCCATTATCGAAGATTTACACACCTGCAACATGTCTGAGAACAGATGTGTGTCAATAGAGCACAACACCAACCATGAACTGAGTAAACCTGAGCAGTATGACATTAGTCGAGCAACTGCTCAAATATGTAATTGTGAAACAATGTCAACATCAGCACAACTGTAGGCAGTCTAATCCCAGCTACAATAAGTTTCATTTCTAAACTAAGATCACTTAGAATGTAATGAGCAAAAATTTCCACTACTCCCTCATGAAGCTTCTTTTTTTGTTTCAGAAACAACCATGACAGAAGAAGACTATAAGCAGACAGAAGAAAGCTTTTCAGGCTCCTGCTTGAGACAGACAAGCCAGTGAGACTGGTTTCAATCAAAACAAAACTACAAGCCCAGCAGTGCTATGATATTGTTAACAGAGATGGTGGCATCTGGGGACAGCGGGGGCATTCACTGAGACAATCTGTACTGTCAGAAAAGGACTGCTTCATCTGAGCATTTCCAAAACATCTAATTGATCCTTTACTTTGTAATGTCTCATGTGTATCACTATTACAGACCTGTTTAGTGTCTGTAATAGTGGATATGCAATATACAGTTTCCTACACATCCAGCCAAGGGCCAAGAGTATTTGACATATCTTGTGTCTCTTCACACAAAGCCCATGAATCATTTAAAATATGATTGTTCAGGCTAGTTTGGCTCGAAACCCAGCGAGTTGAAACACAGAAAGAAGGCACGCATAGAGTGGTTGCTCACGTGAATCAGCGGTTCACGTGAGCGCAGTGAAAAAAAAGGTAATTCATCTTACCTGAGATCACCTGAGGCTACTCTTGAGCATTTCCCACTGATAAGATCCCATACCTGGAGGGCACAATATACAGTACAGTATGAGCACAGTCAGAGTGATGAGGATGAATGATTTCAAGTAATGACATTTTAAAGAAATTAACACACTGTAGTTTTGCTGGTAACCGGCGGTGACTTCGAAAGTTGTTGTAATTTTGATGATGTGATGATAACAAATTGGAAATTCCTGCTATTGACAGTTAGATAAAATAAGCTATGACACATTCTAATTGTCGTAAAAAAGTCTTTGATGTGTCATATTTTCCTGCGTCCTGTCAAATAATGTGTTTTTACAGTTTTAAACAAAGTACATGTGACATTTCCAGCAATGAGCAGTACGAAAAAGTTTTCAAAAAATTTTCGTCAGTGAAATCACAGCACAGCCAAAGTGTGCCTCATCACAAGAAACAAAATCTTATAACATCGGTTTCATGTAACATTTGAACAGAAACTGGGTTGATATTATTCTGCTATTCTTTTTTTCCTCAACTCATATGCACTTGACGCCTTATCACTCATCACAATGACTTGGATGAGAAGAGCGGATTATTCCACAAAGGAGCCAATTGACTTAATGCTAAGTCTCCTTCCTATCAGGAGTAATCTCCTGCTTTCCCCATAGAGATCATCTTATGTGAGAGATGCAGTGAAGCCTAAGGGCCTTTCACCACAGAGGGTCAGAGAGCTAGCTTCACTTCCGAAAGGTAATGCCCCACCCCTCCCTCCCTCCCGAGTTCCAGCAGAGCTTCATTTAACAGTAAGACAAGGTTCAATTCACCTAGAGAGAGCGCAAGGAGTGGGAAGGGAGTCTTCAAGATAAGGAGGGTGAAGGAGTGACGGAGCACGGGGAGGTGGGGAAGCTGTACCATGAAATCCAGTGAAATGTGAAGTTGTCAAAACACACATTTCTTTTTTCAAACCAGGTGAATACAGTGAGACTACAAAGCAGGTGAAAGCAGAGAGGTCTGAATTAGATCCCTCAATCTTCAGAAGTCAGGAAATGGGATCAGATGAATGATGAGCAGGACATCCAGGACTTAAGATCCTGCATTGTCTGAAATGGCTTTTTAAACGTCTTCCATTATCCAGCCTTGTCTTTGAAACCTGAGCTCCTGGCAGTGCACATCAGTTACCTGCTTCCTGATAAACAAATGTGAGACAACAACACAAGGAAATGTAATTCAGCAGAACCTGACTTGGCTATACTGTACGCTTTGTGCTGTAATTCGATCCCACTCATTCTGATGGCATCTGATAATATTTATTACAGTTGATGAATGACAAATCACGCAGCTCTGGCAGAGAAGTTACAACTTCCCCTTTTCTAGTTGAAACTCTGTCATCATTTTTGCGTATTTCCTTCGCTCTATCTCTCCCTTTAGGTCCATGCATGAGTGTACTAACAGTGTACTACCAGCTTTAAAGTCTGTGTCGTGTCCTGAAATGACAGCAGCTGGAGGGACAGGCCACACTGAGAGCAGCAGAATGCTTCAGTGGAACGGGGACTCTCCCACTATGAACAATGCTACACTCATCGGTTCTTCAAACAGCCTTTACTGGGCCTCCTCAGTTCTGAAGCAGTAGATAAAAACAGCTGCATTTTATCAGGGTAGTAGAAAGTTTCTCTGTTGTGTGTGTGTGTCTCTGTGTGTGTGTGTGTTACGCAATGTTAACAGTTCATCCAGGTGGGTGACAACAAAGAGACAAGGGCACAGGTAGAATCTCAGACCTATTCTGGCTCCCTAATCTCTCCATTCTGACACACACTTTGATTTGTGAGTCAGTCCAAAGCCTGAGCAAACAGCCCATCCCGTCACCACCCAAGTAAAGACTGCGAGTAACTTTCAGTCAACTCTTTGGTCTCCTCAGCGTTTGTTCAAGGAGGTTTACCTATCTTTTTAACCCCAGGTTAATTGGAAAACATCACTTGATTGGCAGACTTCAGTGTCCTCCCCAGTCCCCTTTGTGAAGCAGTTTATTTGAGGCCTGTTAAGAATTCGCCCCCTCTCTGTTTGCCCCTCACTAGTATGGCCAGGCAGATGTTCCCTGGCAGATATCAGGACACACACTGGCTTGTAAATCCATGAAAACACACAATCGCACAATGTTGACAAAGATGTTTCAGATCATCAAAGATAGAGGCAAGATAAAGACGACATAATAGATTACCGGGAGAAAAAAAAGGCAAAGCAAGAAAGCAAGAGAAAGGTAAGACAGGAAGAGCTGCAGGCTCTTAATAGGACAAAGCCATGAATGCCTGTCCTGTTTTTGCAGGTTGGTATCCTTTGTTCTGAGATAAAAAAAGAAACGTTTTTTCTCTCGTTTTGACTTCACACCTATACTAAAATAACGGCTCTGATAAACAATCAAGTTCTGCGTGGGGAGCTGATGGAAAGAAGAATGAAGTTATATCTATTCCAACCCAACTTTTGACCTGAACATGTAACAGTATGGAAAACACGGGTCATGGGTATGTTTACATTCAGCGTTTCTCACCAAAATGCATTGCGTGTATCCTTGTGAACTGACAAACATGTTGGCTGTTTTCCTTCCACGTAAAGCATTTGCAAAGCTGATTATCAAAATTGTGCATTGTTTACATCCATGTTTGCTAGATAGCAGTCTTCTTCTTCACTGCCTTTGTTGGTACGTTGCTATACTTCTTTGCACATTACCGCCACCAATTATCTGAACAGCAGGCAACCGGCAGCAGGAATGTGTATAGTGCAGGTGCACAATACAATCAAATCTCACTCATAAAAACATTGCTCCATGGTGCCACTAGTGGTCAAAAAATCCACAGGAAACCTTCAACCCTTGCTGTATCTATGGCTCCATTTACACCTGGTATTAACACGTGATCTGTATCTGGATACAGTAAACTGATTCTTCCTTTTTATGTTTTGTGGTAATGCAAACCGATATTTTTGGTTTTGGTTCATGTTCAATTATTCAATTATTCAGTTATTCAATTATTCAATTCAATTATCTGAATACGAACAAAGAGAAATGTTACTAACGAGCCAGCAGCTTGTTCCACGAGTCTGCTGGCGAACTTCACTCGACGCAATAAATTAATGATAAGTTCAGCTTAAAATGGACCAACATTATACTGATTATATGAAGCTTAATAAGCATGACAAACTGAAATACTAGCATGAATGGCCAAGAGTCATTTATAAAACTGTGTGCAGGATTCATGTCAAAAGGTGGCGTACGGATGAAACACAGAAAGTGCTTACGCACAAAAATATTCTGATTTATAAGACAGTGTGCATGCAAATCCTACGCTGATTTCTCTTTATAAATCACAATCGAATCTGCAGAGCATCTTGTAACAATGAACATGTATGTCCCTAAATAATATTCATTCATACCAACTGCATGAAGACAACCATGGCAAACGCCAACAGAAAAGCCAAAAAAAGAAATTTCATACAGTTTGAAATTGAAGTTCTTGTTGGAGAGGTTGAGGCAAGAAAAAATATATTGTTTGACTCAGAGTAGCAGCATATGGTGGACGCAGTGAATGCTGCTGGCTCAGAAGGTCGGATCCTCCGAAATAAAACAGAAGTGTTGCGACATAAAAGTAAAGTGTTTGCGCCATGGGCAGGGAAAAGGGGATACTGGAACTCACTCCCCCTTTATGAGAAACTTGCAGGAATGATCAGAGAAAGCCTCCTGAGTAGTGATGTAGATGGAGGGGGACACAGACAAGATGCACCGAATGACCCCGGTATATAATTTGTATTCCTTTGTTTGAAAAGAGAGTAAAACAAATGCATTCAAGTTGTGTTTAAACTTTTATGTACACAAACAAATGAGACATTTTCTACTGTTTTTAGTCGCTGTGTGTTCCAGTAGGGTCAGTGGTGCTGCAGCTGAGCAGAGTGCGCCCAGCCCAGCCTCTCCACTGCACCTTGTGTGTCTCAACCCTCCAGCGGCCGTGTCCCCACAGATGCAGGTTGCCAAGGAGTTAAAAGAAATAAGACTTGTTTTAAGTGACACATCTGTGATCTTTGCAACTTGAATTATTTTACTATTTTACTATTAATAACTGCACTCTATATACTGTTTAGCCTACTCCTAATCAATAACTTACACATCCTTCCCATTCCCTTCTATTTACTAACATTTAAACCTGTTATCTGCTCCTCTCATAGAGAATATATTTAACATTTTTCTTCTTTTCTAAATTCATTGTTTTTTTAATATTATTTTAGGATTACTTAATTTTTGTGTATATCTAAGACTATTGCACACCAGCAAATTCCTAGTATGTGCTTCCCTGTATGTACTTGTATTTGCTGTACACTGAAAGATCCACTTAATAAATAGTGTTATGTTCATCCTGGCATGAGGCAGCAGTGTTTGGCTCAAATGCTTATGAGGGTTGACGGGCTCTTTTGCAATAACACATATCTACATTTTTATTTATCATCCTAAATCATGTTTTTTTTGTGTGCACTCCAGGCAGTATCAACCAAATAGGTGTTTGTTTATTCACTTTAAGAATGACTTTGACTTTTTGCAAATTAACTCTTCATTTAATATGTGAGAGGCAACATTTCGATTTATTTTACACAATAGTATCAAATTTCAAACTGTTTCTCGCGTGTCATCCTTCTGCCATCGGAGTCGCAGTTTCTCATTTCTCCCTTTTATGCGCGTACGCATGGGTCAGAGTTTCTGTGGAGGACAGCACATTCTCCTGTCAAGTTTGTTTTTTATAAATCCCAAAGTCTGCTTAGAAAGCGGCGTACACCTTCTTTTGTGCCTATGCAATGGTTATAAATGAGGCCCCTTGTGAGCTGTGTGTAGTGTCCTGGTAGTAGAGTGAGCATATACTCTTACATAAAGACAGAAAGAAAGAAAGCTGGGGGAGAGAGAGGGAAAAAGTAGTGAAGAAGTGATGGGGCGAGGGGACATGATGGACTCGAGCAAAGAACATGGAATTCATAGTGAGAACAGTAATAAATCTGATCTGCTGTGACCCCACACGGTCTCGTGCAGTCTCTACGCGTCCCACCTCAATACCTAACAGGCCCGTGAAACTCGTGCTGACAGCTCAACCTGCTAACCTCTGTGACCCATCTATCCTTGCCCCCCGGAGTGGCACAATGCTGGAGAGAGGAAGTGACATGGCCATGGAGGTCAAGGGTCGACTCAGATGATGCATTTCAAATGAAAGAGAACAAGATGGATGGTGGCGGCTGCCGTGGAAGCAGCATGTTTTTACTAGTCAAAGAATCTCAAATTGCTTTGTTCAACAAGTACAACAAATGTGTCTTGTTGGTGCAGTGTCATACCAAACACATATGACCTGACATGACATACAATATCTGACACACAATGGAAAGAGGAATCATTTGATAAATGCAGGAAGGATATGACTTAATGGTTGAACTAATTTAATGCTAACTAATGCAGAAGGGTAGAGATTCAATTCAGTTCATGAAAACATTTCCAATTTCTTTTCTTAATATAAACACACACAAAAACAGACTTGAAAATACTAAATGTCCCCCTTATGTCATAATCCTGTGTCTCCATAACTTGCTGCCGCTCTCCCAATGTGTGTGTGTGTGTGTGTGTGTGTGTGTGTGATTGTGTGAGTGGAGACAGGTGTGCTGGAGTCAGAGCAGAGCCCCACCAGCTGCAATCTGTTCCATAATCAAGACCTCTACTTATAATCAGCCCTGCCAGATCATAGCCTTTGCTTCGGTCAGTGCCACAACGCTTCAAGCCACTTCACTTGCATTTATTCTGTTTATCTGTTGTTGCCTGTTTTCCCCTCGCCTAACCCAGTCTCCTGTTCCCTCCAGTTCTCTCACTCTGCTTTGTCTCCAGCCTCTCGTATTGTCTCCTCAGCCCTGCTTCCCTGCCCTGGATTCCTGCTCTTCCCATTTTCCAGTCTAAGCCTCAGTCCCATGTTCCAAGCTTCCAGCCCAAGCCTCAGCTCCAGGTTGCCAGCTACCAGCCCAAGTCCCAGCCCCAGTTCCTAGTTACCAGCCCACTACCCAGACCTGCCTTTCCCTAGCTTTTACAATAAATACCTTGTTTCTATCATATCCCTGTCTCCACGCTGTTGAGTGTTTGCACTTGGGTTCACCTGCTCTGTCCCGCGTAAGACCTTATCACACAAAAGCTGGCATTTAGAATAACAAACTTGACAGGTGACTGTGATCAGGTGGACGGATAAGTCCATCAGACACACTACCTCCCATGGGCAAGGGCCGTGTTATAATTCAGTCTCTCCCTGAGTGTGGGAGAGATACCAAAGATAGGGACAACTGTAAGAAGACGCAGGATGTTCAAAGAGGTGAGGAGGAAAAAAAAAACTTTATTACTGAGACCATTTATGTTTGCTTTTTAAAATCCTGTTCCTCCAGCCCGCCCCCAGCTGTTATGATTTTGGCAACAGGCACTAACGGGAGTAAATAAAACAGTGGAGAATGCCAGGCCAAAGAAAGTTACCCACAGAAAACATGAAACTCATTCTTCCATTGCTTTGCCATTTCTGTTTGTGTAGGGTGTCTTTTATGGGTAACAATCTTTTGGACTTTCCATTATATCTATACAGAGCTAAATAAACATTTACTGCATGCTAAAATATAACAAGTGCAGCTTTCCCCAGTTGACTGTCCAATTTATTCATTCCAGTGATGTCCAACAGCTGTCTAATTAAGAGGTGCTACAGATCCATACTGTACATTCAGACTGAGCAGCATTGAATCAGTTGTTAACTTAAAACAATGCTTTGAAAAATGTAAACACCACATCACAATGGAAACACCTGAACTTTACATTTCCTGAATAAGTTCTGCCAATAACATCAGCACTGACCATAAATAATGAAAAGTAATGCTAACAGCACTAGAGGTAGATCAGGAAATGCAATATCATGTTGTTGTTGGCTGTTAACTTCATCAACTGGTGTGACTGTTAAATGTTTGCCTAATGTTTGACACACCTTTTGGCCCTCAAAGACTAATGTTACATTTAACTGGTAAACGAGCAAGTTCTAGTTGACAAATCTCTTTTGTCTCATGGTTTAAGTCACCACATTGCCCAAGTTTGTTTAAGGTATTCATGGTTACGCTTAGTCACTTAACAGCAGTTTTTTGGCAAAGATGAATGTCATGGTTAACTTGTGGAAAAGTCAACATTCACAAGAAGTATGAGACGGGACGTCAATGCAGCCTTCCAGTGTCAGAGTCAAGCACGCTGTATGCCAAACCACCTCCCTGACCTCCGCACCCACCTCTGAGCTTTGGCAATAATGTCGCCAGGGACTGTGAATAACTGTTGCAAATCAATTGCACATGAACAAACAGTAGGAGACAGGGCCGTGATGTAAAATGTCCACATTCAATACATTTTCTGTTGTTGGTTACGCAAAACTACGCTACTTTACGTTTAACCTCTGCAATAACCGTGCTATTATACAAATTTTCTCTCAACTGAAAATGTAAGAAAAACAGTGACATTGCTTGATTAGAAAGCACTTAACATAGAATATATCTGCCAAAATCTATTTGAAACTAGATGTTGGTCGATTCAATTTGAGGAATGTTTAATAGCCTACATTTTCTCTGAGCAGAGGTGATTTTTTGATCTCAAAATGTCATTAATGCCCAAAAGCATGCCTCATTTTCCGCTCTCTGTAGATCTCTCTCTCTCTCTCTCTCTCTCTCTCTCTCTCTCTCTCTCTCTCTCTCTCTCTCTCTAACCAGAAGCTGAGTCTGGGGGCCACATTCTTGCCCTCTCCACACTCAACTGCCAACACAGCACGTGGCTTTGTGCTGGCTTCGCCGATGGCTCCTTTTAGGAGATCTTAATGGGTCACACGCACAATAGACTTTGTGTTACCGAGCAGTGAACCTCCACTGAGGGGATCGGTGGTGTCACAAGGGTTCAGGTTAAGGAGAGGCAGAGAAAGAGACCCATGAGTTGGTCTCATATTGGGCTGGAGTTCAGACATGCAGGCCTACTGAACACATATACTCCTGCATGTGTTAAGGTCTGCCTGTACCCAACCTGCAATCTGACCATTCATAGCACACTCAGAGGAAATGATGGAGGATGTGACAGGAGAAGACATTAAGAAGTCAAACTCTCCCAAATCAAAGAGCCATTGTAGGCTGTGTTTGCCGTTATTACACTATGAAGTATGCAACGTAGACGTCATAGATCAGCGCTGAAGTTACATGAAGCTTCTGTCTGTTATTCTTTACTGTTTCATCTCGCTTTCTTCTTCTTCTTCTTCTTCTGATACTTGTAAGATTGTGTCTTTAGCTCTAGCTATCTGACAGAAGAATGCAGTTTGAGTTTACACACGCAGCCTCCATAACGCACACGGACACACACACACACACAAATACATACAGTACATTCATAATACACATGCATAAACATACATACAGCGCATAATACATGCACACACACGTACAGGCACACATATACACATGTATCTCCCACACAGGCACGCACACACATGGATATGTCCAACAGTGGTGAACAGCTGCATGGGTCGGTCTGGAGTGAGACCAGCCACCTCTTGGCCACAAAGGGCTGCTTGTGCCCCCAGCTCGCTAGGAACATAAAACACAAGAGATAAGACCAGACACTGTTTGCCAGGACCAGCGGACCTCCCCAAACAGGAACTGCAAGTGCAAGTGTTTGACACACACACATACACAGGGATGCAGAAAAGCACACACACACACACACACACATGAATTACATACATTTACAGTACATGTTTGAATGTGTAAGTATGGAGAACTAATTAAATAACATACAAAGAGGTCGGATTTATTTATTTGTTCAAATCCACCTCTGACCTTGTCACACATTTCCAAAATTCAACTCAAAGTCAGCCTATCAGTAACAATATTTGAAGCGAGGTTCCTCACTACAACAGGCGAATTAGGTTCTATTTACTATTTGGAACTCGTTTAAACGTCTGAAGCCCAGCCTTTTGACTTGAAGGGAGAATTTTTACATACGTTCACCTCGAGTTTTGGACCTTTGACCATGTTTAACATATACATCCAACATCATAACAGTATAAAAATAACAGATAATCCAAATAGGCATGATATGTGAAGCTTTTGTGTTTGTTTTGGTGATTCATCACCAACTGCAACCAGTTTCCCAGGAACTGAGTTTTGTTCTTTCTTTTGGACAACCGTTGGGGTTAATTTACTGTTTTGACAGAATGTTGTAACTCAATCCTTTGTGATTACACATCAAATGCAACAAGGAGAATTAAAAACACATTTTGTTTTTTTAACACTAGATTGATTGGTCTAGATTGACAACTGGGTTTTGGTTTTGGTTAATGTTAGCTACTGCTAGCTAACTTTAGATTGATATTGTTTTATATCATACATTGAGTCACTTCTCTGGTGTTTTGACTATTTTATTGAGCTACTCTTGCACTATGTTTTTTGCACAATGTTTTACCAGGGTGTCACTTGTGGCCGCTGTCCAGCAAACGTTACATAAGCTCACTTTAAGGGTTCTTTAAAATGTAGTGATACTCATGTATCTAAAGAAATTCCCACACAGGTTGCCTGTAAGCAGCTAGTGGAGGTTACGCTTTAATATAAGCTGCTGCAAAGGAAGAAAACTGTGAATGGAGTCAGATCCATTGTGTTGTGAATAGCAGCTGATGTGAATCCAAAGAAACCTGCTCCAACAATGAAGCCGTGCTCTATTCTACTCTATGTGTCTCTATTTCTGCTGAGTCATGATTTGTCCAGTCACCACTTGCAGGCCCACACAGACACAGGGCCACACACACCATGACACAGTAGAGTCTGTGTGGCTTGGATCAAGGTCCACTCGCAAAGGGGAGGAGGGAAAAACCCCTAAATGTGACTGATGTCTTTGTCCTTATCGCTGCCCTTCTTCCTCTCTCTCTCCGTCTGTCTATCCATCACCAGCCCCGTTTCCCCCTCTCTGTCACCTCCCCATCTCTGTCCATCTGTCGCTATAACTACTCCCCTCTACTACTCACATATCTGTCTGTGGTCTGTCTCGCTGTTCTCCCCTTGTTTCATGCAAAGCATGCTTGTTTCATATGAAATTGCACAAAATTAGCATCATTTCATAATCTCATGGGAGTTCCTGCTAAAGGCACGAACAAACTTGATGACCTTTTGGTGTTTTAAATATTTGGGTCCATTGCATCAACAGGGTGTGCATCTTTGTAAAGCCAGATGTGTGAGGAAGATATGGATGGGGAGATATGGAGGCCTGCTGAACAAATGTTGTTGCATCACCCAGCAGTTTATTTTAATAATTTCCACTTCATTCATCAGCTGTCCTTACTGACCAGTGGGCCATGCAGCTGTAGCTCATTCATAACCTCCACTGGCCACCACACACACATTCACACATACAGATATGGTCTCTAGGCAAAATGCCTCAAATCTGCACCATGCAAAAGAGAAGAGTCAAATGTGCACGTCTGTCAGAGTAAAAAAAAAAAAAACACAGCACACTCAAACGCGCACACACACACACTCCTCAGTGAAATGTTGTATGGTTTAAAATGAGGCTTGGGGGATTTTGCAGAACTGCAGTATGTATACAGAAGGTGGAAGCTTAAACATCTGTGTACGCAAATAAGAGTGAGAGGGCACTATGGTGACTGAAACACCTGGGACTTGGTCTCTTTTGGGAACCTTCTCAGTGTTTAATCCACAGAGGCAGTCTATCGTAAAGGAGCACACTGATATAAAAGGCAGGGAGACATGGATGGTCACACATGTATGCACATACAGCCATGCGTAGACATACAATATCACTGTTTTGTTTCTTAAAATACGATCTAAGGGTAGTATCACGTGATGTTTTCTTATCTAACACTTCGGTTCATTTAAGGTCAAAAGATCTGAGAAGTTATGAGTTGTGACAAAAAGTTTATTTTACAACCAAGCCTGCATTCTGAATGATTCAGCCATGGGACATGCAGAATATTCAAAGAAACATTCATCCATATAGGGTTATTTTCACACTCATAAAATCTATTGGATTGAGAGTGAGACTGAGAGTGTCACAATGATGAATGGACCAGAGGTTTGTTCATACTGTAGCTCTACTTTCAAATTCCACTCATTCACTATCATGCAGGGAAGTCTGAACAGAGCTAACTTAAAAAGGGGAACTTCAGAGAGAGTAAATCAAAATGGCCACAATCAGCTGATGCTACAGGGACTGGTTCATGTGAATTTTTACTTTTGAAAAGAGCAACTTAAGTACAGAATTGCTAGAGTATGGAACTAATAATCTAAAATAGTAAGTGTATTGTGAGTATCAACTTCCTCTCTCTAATATAGTAAACAAACATAGTGATGTTCCTGCAGCAAATACTAATGAGCTGTCAGGTTATCAGAAATAATGAGGGTTATGTCTGTAACTCAGTTTTTTACTTCCCTATCATGCAAAACTTCACCCACCCCACAAAATACAGTAAGACAAACTCTAACACATATATAGAGCCAAAAGAAAGATATATTGTGCACAAAATAGCACAAATTCTCATTCTTAAAGTTTATTTTTCTTAATCTCCCAGGCTTTATATAGAATAACCAACTCTGTCTTTGTGCAATGTCCATGTTTAAAGTCTACAGCCATGATAGCAGCTCTGTGAGGCTGTACTTACACACAGCGGTGCTTTGAGCTAAATGCTAAAGTCAGCATGGCAACATGCTCACAATGACTATGTTAGTTTGCTGATGCTAAGAAGGTGTATTGTTTTCTATCAGCCTCATTTTTGCTGATTGAAACAAAGACCGGGTATTCGATTAAAATCTTGATCCAATGACAGCGCTAGATGAAAAGTTAAGAGATCACCAAAACTATTCCAATTCATCCTGTGGGGAACTTGAATGTCTGTTCCAAATTTAATGGCAATCCATCCAAAAGTTTTTGAGACATTTCAACAAAGTCAGTAGTATTCACCCTCTGAGGAATGTGAATATTTGTATTTATATTGAAGTGTACTTTATAACATAAAAACGTGGGTATAGATTTTGCTTTTACTGCTCTTGCTTTTCAACACTATTGTCGCTATGATGGCTGCTCAACACTGGCCACACCCACAGCTGTCTGTATATACTGAGAAAGCCAATGTTAAGCAAAGAGTAATAGAACATGTCAACACAAGGTCACAGACGCAGACTGATGAGGTATGATTTCTTTATTTGTTGTTATTTTAATGTCAAACAGTTGCTCTGATGATCAATCTACTCTTACTTCTATATAAATGCTGCGATTGTGAAGAAATATATCATTAAATGAAAAAAAAAGTTTTCCATTTGTGTTATTCTAAGTGATCAACTCACTGGCACAAAGCAGCAGCATTCTCCAAGTGTTTCACTGATTACAGCTAATTCCTACGTCACCTCACCATGCCTCAAAACATTCCATCGCCGTTTTCTATTTTGGATTGAGGTATTTGCCTGTTTTCTCTTCATTTAGCCACTTGAAAAAGGTCCTGTGATTGAGTTCCTTGTGAAGAACTCTCCTTCACTCCCAGAGGGATCTGACTAAACTTTAACTGTTGTCAGGCAAAATAAGTCCACATGACAAGAGGGGGACTGATTCCCATGTGATTGGTTGATAATTGCCATGTTTGGAATGATGGAAAGATTCTTTGAAATCTGTGTCGCCACTGTTCATGGGCGATTTACTGTACATGAAAGGAGAAAGGCAGTATCACTGATTAACAGAAGCCAATATGTTAGAAGGCTAACTCTACCTTTGGTGAACCCTGATCCAGAAACAATATATTAACTAACTATCTAGAGGCCACTCACTCTTTTTAAATACACACACCTTACTGGTGGGTTTAGCTTTCGTGAGAAAAGATAATAATTGTGCAAGTAAAGTAAAAGTATGCACAAGTTAACACCCTTAACACTGATAAGATTTCAAAAAAGTTTCCATTTCATTGCTCTCTGTTTAGTCACAGTTTGACTTAGGTTAACTGCTATTCCTGTGACTCATAATCAAAAGGGTGGGTCAGTAAAGATACTATACATATATATATATATATGCTGTGCACCTAACTGCCTGTTAAAATGTGTCAAGCGGAGGTAAACTGACATAATGATACATTGATAGCCTCTGATCAGTAGCAAACAGGATGTTTCTCTGGGTTTGCCAGAGATGGATAGGAAACAAAAGGTGAAGTGTGAGGTGTGGTGAGCAGCAGGCTGTAGGTTTGGAACAGCTGAGAGCTCTCGTTTTGACTCTGCACATTGGCACACTGCTTTTTATGCTGCATCATGAGCTGAGCCACTTGTAGATTCAAACTATTTTAATACTTCTAACTTGAAACAACGACTACTATAACCTTGGATGTGTTGCACCCTCTACAAACACCTCAAAAAGTCATAAAGCTTGTATCGAATCAGTAATGATTAAACTTTTAAAGAGTGAAATTGGTTGGGAAATAGTCTTGTTTTCAGATTCATGTGAAATCAACTGCTCTTGATAGTGATAAAATGATCTACTTCTCCCTGCACGTATTAAAATTTGTGAAATAGCACTGGAAGCAAATAAACAACAAATAAATCAATAAAATTAAATATCATTTTATGACTGAATGTGAGATTAAATTACATTTATAGTGAGGTTTGAGATAGGATGCTGTCATATGTCTGAAAAATGTATCACTCTTCTTACTTTCACTTCATATGTGTGTAAATTCAATGTATGTCCTGTTTGCTTCTGCAGCTCTCAGCAGCAGGCTCTAACACTGGTAACTAGCGCTTTCCTCTGTGCCTTCCAGCAGCTGCAGCCAGCTAGTCTGACTAGCGCCCTCTATGAGCAGTAGGTGCTAAATGTTTCTGCAGAACAAAACCCAGCAGAGTAGGGCAGGCAGCTGGACAGGGACAAGTGCAGCACGGCCACCAGCGCTCATGGCAGAGACAGTGAGTGGTGCAGCCCCCAGGAAACAGCTGCTCTGCTATCAGTCACACTTGCACCACAGACACAGGATGAAGTAAGATAGGTTTCTAGGATCATACTTTATATGGCTTAAGAATGTGTTTTACATTATTAAATAACATTAACATAAATGAAGTTTGTTGAGATGTAAGCGTATGCAAAATGTGAACTCAGTCTTTGTGATTTATAAATAACATGCCAATGAGCAAAGTCCATGCCTGTATTTCATCTGAATTACAGCGTATGTCACACTTAGCATGCACAACCCTTATTTTGTTTTGTGAGTTCTTTGTGTTGGTGTGTGTGTGTGTGTGTCAGCTGTGAACAAGTTAACCACAGATCAACCAGCCAACAAAACAAGAGCACAAAGCAGAGTCCAGGATGTGTTCATTCCGACCAGTGGCAGGTGAGGTTTGATGTCGAGGTGTTAAAGTGTGAAAATTACCAAATTCAAAACAGGAAAAAAAACTCAGAGAAACTTGAGCTACACATAGATCCTTAAAGAAACATATAAATATAAAAATAAAAATTTAAGACAGGAAGAAAAATATAAACTTAATGTACAGCATCTTATGATAACGAGGAGCATCACAATCAATTTAACCAAGAGGTGAAAACACTGTCTTTCCCACGCACAAAGCATTACCATGACTTAATTCTTTAGGAACTGAAGCCTGTCATTTGAACTGTTGCTTTGGTTTCTTTCACCTGGTCTTTTACTTTAAATTACTGTACATACTTTCATCTCCTGGTTACAGTGAGGTTGCACCTTGTGTTTTCACTTTCTGGGCATTTAAGAGCAAAAACCCATACCCCCTTAACTTTTATGGTTTAAACCATCATCTCCTGTTAAACTACTGATTGAATACAACCCTCAATTCTCTCGATTTGATAAAAATAAAAAGCTATAAAAGGCTCATGCTACCAATGAACATTTTTATGGGGGGGCTAAAGCATAAGAAAGTAGGTGGGGAAATTTACTACATGATTTATTCTGTATGAAATTACTGAAAATGAAACCTGATTTTCATTCATATGAAAATTTTTATGCATGACGGCCAGAAGCAAGTGTTAAGGGAATTCATGAGATTACGGTTGTTGAGAACTGATAGAAATGCGTACAAAGAAAAAAAAAATCTAGATCAAAAACAATTCAACCATTTCAAAAATTAACTTTAGGGTTATGGTTGCTGGCATACATATCTAAAAGTCACAGAACATGTGTCATTTCAAATGACCATCATGCATGTGTTGAAATTGTAATTTATAATAAAAAAACAAAAACATAATTAGCTCCTCCACAGCACGAGGCTGGAGCTTAACAATTAGGACCAGAGTTGATACAGGCCACGGTGGCCTAATCTTATCAGCAAGGGCGGAGAGAAGAGAAGAGAGGAGGGACGGCTGGTGTTATTTCCGTTGGCACCCTTTCACATCAGTGTTTGCAGTGGCATGACCACTCCACATCAACCATGGCAGGGAAATATTGGCACTTATCTGAGTGAATAAAGTGCTTTAAACAAGGAACGTGACGTGCTTCAATGCAAAGTGGAAAATAGCAGGGCAAAAGAATTCCCCTTTATGTTTCAGACCTGAATATATCTGCAAGAGGCATTGGTAGGCAACAGTTTCTGTAGTTCAAAACACACTGGTTGAGATATAAGTCATCAATGCTTTTATTTGATTCTAGAGATGACATTACCTGTGAGTAATATATGTCTGTATCAAGAATCAGTGAAACCAGTCTCATGCCTGCGAGCCTGTAAAAGAGCATGTTCATTTGTGTGAAAATTTTAAAAAGCAAGAACAGCTAGTCTTTAGTTAATGTGTATTTTATGGATAACACGCCTGTTCATGGTGTTTCTTTACTCGAGAGCTCTTGGGAATGTGGGGTCCTGGCAGGGCCACAGTTAATATCACGAGGGCAGGTGGGGAGAAGGGTGAAGCACAGCGGGGTTTCATATCGTATGTCTTTAATGTCTGTCTGTCTGACATTCCTGCTTCCCAGAGCCTGGTGTTCCCATCCATCTTCATGTACAGACTGTCTGCCACCTACCCAAAACATGAACATTTCTCCCCCTTTCTGTCTTTTTTTTGTCCATACATGCACACACACACACACACACACGCACACAAACACCTACACACACACACACACACACACACACACACACACCCATGAGCGTATGCATGGACACAAACACTCACAGTCATCTCCTTTCTTTCCCAGTTGGGACAGTATGGCATTCAGATCAAGCATGTAAAATAATACTAATGGCCAAAGTGCAGTGCCTCAACAGTATCACTGGCCAGACCGGATATTGAATCGCCGAGTTCTAATACATGATAGGCAGACTGAGATGTTCCCCGTTCTCCCCTCACATGCACTCCTCTCACAGATTACATGGAGAAAGCGGTGCCCATATGTGTACAGCCACACTGATAAAAACATGATTTCCTGTCAATAATATACACTCCTTCTTTGAGTTTACTGTAGAGTGTTGTGAAATACACTTAAAAAGTCCAATAACAGTACTGTTTCATTGAGCCGCTCCCTCCCTCCCTCCCGTCTTTCCTTGCCTAAGCCTTTTTTTTACCCCAGTATGGCCTCATGAAGGCCCACACCTTACTTCTGTGCTTCCTGGCTACTGATTGCAGCATCTGAATCACAAAGGACAAAAACAGGTTGCTCTGGTGTCTGTACCAGGTACCATCTGGGTCTGGTTACCCAGCAGTGGAGGGCGTAGAGGAGGAGGGGTCAGAGGATGATGGCAGGGCACAATGTGTTCCTCTAAAATATAGTAAGGGGGCCACAAAAACCTAATAAAGAGCATGGATGTACATACTAGGGATGTGCAGAGGGCCCAGTATTTCTATCTGTATTTGTTGAGGCAACAAAATTATTTGTATTCGAATAAAAGTGGAAAGAGGCTTAAAAATCCTGTTTTTGTTTTTATAACGCTTTTAATTTCAAAAACTTAAAGTGTTACAATAAGTATTCATGAATAAACTACCTTACGAAGGAAGTCCCCAAACTGGATCTCAAACTGGAGTCTCCCAGATCATAGATGACTGCGCTGACTACTGAGCTAAAACTTTACTCATCACCTCATTGCAGACAGACCTCTACTTATTTATACACCCATAACACAGAGACAACACACTGTGAAGAACTTCAAAGGCAATTATTGCTTTGCACTTTTCATTTATTGTCTACTTTTTAAAACCTAACTTTGTGCAAAGGAGAAGGGGAACACCAGGTTAGAGAGAGTGAACACCCCCAACTCTGGGAGTGATGTCCAAATAAGGAAATGTGCGTCATATAGCAGGTGAATGTGACTCCCCTCGTTGAGACCTGCTGATACACGTAACAGCGGAGCAGAGGAGAGAGGCTGAGATAGCGATATAACTGACCTGCGTGCTGGTATTTTACTTTTTTTTTTCTTCCTGAAAACAAATAATTTTAAAAATATTTGTATGAAACAAATATTTGTAAAAACCCCCACTATTTGTGTTTTGGTGAATAACATATTTGTATTTGGGCAAACCCCTAGTAAGCACTTAACTTTATTCAGTGTGAAACACACAATGACACATAAGCAATGTCTGGAAGATCTTAATGTGTTCTGTTTCTGAAGTTTGAATGGGAAAGCCTTAAGGTAAAATGTCCATTCTGTCTTTCAAGAAAGACAGAATGGATGATTTCTCTTTTGTTTGTTTTTTCTAACATATTCCACCCTTGAGTTATGAAAAACAATTCAAAAACAGTTGGTTGAACAGTTGGCGGAGGTGTTTGGATGTCCCATTTTAGATTTGATGAATCATACCAGGAAGTATCTTGAGGAACTCTAAACAATCTAGTTGTGTATGTGTGCCTGATCTGTCCCACTGACTGGCTGAGAAACCCATTATGTATAATATATACTGTATGTATGTGTTCATGTTTGCATTTTTTATGTGTTTATCTCTGTGAATTAGCCCGTTAGCTGTCCTTTAGGTAATCTTTTTGTAGTTCATGGTAGTCATCATTAGTATATTTGGCTGTTTGGGCTACCTATACCAAATGCTGGATTACTAAGAAATCATATTTGTGACTGTTTTCATTTCTGCATTTCTGAAAGTGTTTTATTTAATTAGTTATTTTTGTGTGTGTGTGTTTTTATTGTACAATTGCCGGTTGATGGAGTTTGTACGTTGGAGTGGTGACTACTGCCACACGCCTAACACATTTAGACACTATCTGGGATGAAGCTGCACCATGCAGTCTCTGGACCCTAAACCCTCAACGACCATTGCCCCTCATCCCCTTAACCAGCCAGCTTATGGGGTAACGAGTGGAGCTTCGACACTGGAAGCTAACTGGAGAGAGAGGGAAAGAGAGAGCTACTGAGACAGACAGAGAACGACTGAAGCAGTGACAATCAGAGATAAAAACAAAGACACTGATACAGAGAGCTGACACACTGTTGCCTCCTGGACCATAGGATACAATCAAATGATGGGGTAAAACAGTATTCAAGACAGCAGGAGCTCAGAACTGGGAAAATATCTTGAACTGCTATAGTCTTGCAACAGGAAGTTACACAACAATCAGGAAGTCAAGAATCACCTGGAAACCTGATAAAAGTTGAAGACACAGCAGCTAACTGCTACATCTGAAGCTTAAGATGAGGGGTGACAGGTCACCAGATCTTGACTGAATATAGGGATGCACCAACATTTTTTAACCCCTGCACTTTACTGACATTTTCTTTCATTCAACATATGACATGTCATAGGTTTTCTGTGGTATTAGTCATTTTAACACTTAAGTCAGTGTGAGCTGAAATATACCTTTGACTCTGCCTACCAAGAATAGCTTTCTACTGTCCCAGACTTGTGAAGAAATAGAGAGTGATAAATTGAAGAAAAAACAACAAAGTTTAGTAGTAAATAAGGTGTTTTGCCACTATGAGCCTCCAGAATAGCTTCAGTTCTCCTTGACATAGAAAGCTCTGTCTAACACATTAGTCCAAAATCTTCCATAGGTGTTCAACAAGGTTGATATGACTGCAAAGAGCCTAGCTTATGATCCACATCATATTCATACTCATTGAAACATTCAGCGACCCTTTGTCCCCTGTATTACAGCATCTGCATTTGTTATGTTTCTCCAATCAATTATTCAATTTGTCCTTTAATTTGTCTCCCGTCTGTATAAAATAACATGTAATAATGTCTCAATAATTTGAAAATCACACACACATAGATATTGCACAGAACAGACATCACATTGATACGCAGTATACCTGTACTGTATACCCATAACACAAACACAAACATACTCCGACATCAGAGTCACCAAACCTCTGAAGTATGATTGCGCAGCATTTTGTAGGATTTACTTATGATTCAGTTACAATATTCTCTACCTTATCCAATCATCACACAGATATATACATACAGTGAGTTTCATTCTCACTGCCTGCGTAGTGGAAACATTTATGCATACGAACATATGACTATCAATGTCACATCTTCACACACGCAGTAACATCCTCATAGCGTCATAGTAAGCGGCTGTATATGTATGCTGTATTTGTGTCTGAACCATCAGTAAGGTGCAGAGTGTGGAAGTATGTGGTATGTGGTATCAAAAACAAAATTGAAACATTTCTGTGCACACCCACTGCTGCCGTTGTTTAAGACACGTTCACACCTCAACCTAACTTCACTTTGTGTTCACATCACATAGACAGTTTATTGGTTTTATACTTTTTTAATTTTAAACAATGATTATGGTTGTTCTTTATTGCATGGAAAAACAGCATGTTGGTATGCTTGTGTGTGTGTGTGTGTGAGTTACTCTGACAGATAAACAGACAGCAGCGGTGGTGCTTTCCTACACTCTGGACACTGTCCACTGTCCTGTCTCTGTGTCCAATGCACCACCTTTATCTCCCAGTCATGCTGCTGGGTGACATTACTGTATGAAGGATGTCCTGGACAGGACCGATAACACGTTCCTCATCACTGAGGTCATTTCCTCTACCCACAATGCATCTGGGCCAGCTGGTGAACTAGTTTGTGGGTTAGCAGTGGGGTCAACCTATGAACCTTCACTGCTGGAGAGACAGATGTCATGTGAACACATCATACCTATCATTTCAACTTAAAAGACAGGACCACACAGTGAGGGTTAGAAGCCAAAGATCTCATTATATTGTACTATTATATCTCATTATGTGTACAATTGTTACAAGTTAGCATTAACTTATAACATGAATACTACTGCAGAACAATGGAGATAATATCACTGTTGAAACGAATATTCTAGCCACTGTCTTCAGTAAACTCTGAAGTGTTTAACATAATGGGGTTGGAGCACAGAGATTGAATGTTTGTCAACTGCGGAATACTGACTTCTAAAGAACAAGAGCAAATTTGAGGATATAGGAAATTATTTTTATATTCATTTGGCAGGAATGTGCCATACAACTTGACAAAATTCCTTTGACATCAGTGAATAACCCCAACTGTTTGCTTCAGCAGAGGCGCAAGGGAAAAGAAATTACAAATCATGGGTCGCAGTGATTTACATTATATCATACAGTGCATGCTCTGTGTTGAACAGCATATGGACCAAACACATCCAGCACTATTGGAAACCATGGAATGAACTTCTGACTCAATAGGTTGTTTGATAACTCTCTATCTATGCTGTGTCAAAGAACAATTACCCTGCAAGTCACAGTGTAGTTAATCCAAAATCTTCATTTTTCTAAACAAGTGGTGTTATTTTCATAAATGTGAAGGAGCATAGACTTTCTTCCCTCTGCCCAACTGCTGACTTGCAGTTTGCCTCAGCCACTACAAACACACACCTGCCTCCACAGCTCTGCAACAACAGTGAGGACCACTACAATGTATAAATGAGCCAGAGAGAGTGAGAAAAGTAACTCTTTTTCAGTCTGAAAAACATAAATAACTTATTTTAATCATAGTAGGATCCTTATTGCATCTTATTTATTGATATGAGCAGGAAACACATTTAAATCATAACATATAAATGCATGTCCGCAGTATGTGGTGCAGGTGAAGAAATGATGTAGAGCTAACTGGATTAACTATACAGACTGTAAGACTGAACAGAGGGGCAGGGGAGGGTGGGTCTTTGAACAAGAGGCCAAGCATACTGTAGCCAGATCGCTTCTCGGCAAAAGTTTGGAGAGGAACTGCTGCTGTTGGCTCTGAAAGGAGAAGCCCAGTCAGGGTGGCCGGGGATGATTCCTCTTTTGTTCCATCTCTGTCACCTAATCAATTTTCTTTGGCAAGTCCTAAATAAAGTCATATAGTGGTACTAATGTTTTAATATAACGCCATGTGTCTGTGGCACAGTTATGGCCCCAGACCTCCTGATCCCCCCTTCTGTATCTTGATTCATTAGCAAGCTAAGGGGGCGGCATTTGTTCTGCGCCCGGGCAAGAAAGAAGAGAGCGAAGATGAGCAAAGTAACAACAGAGAATGAGGGAGGGACACAGTGAGGGAGGTAGCAAGTAAGATAGAAAGAAAGACATAAAGAAACAAACAAAGAAAAAGATAGACATTGTGGTCCATTCTTTTTATCCACCAGGCAGAAGAAAAGCATCATCATGAAAAGCATCAGGTTTCAAGGAAGCTAGAGTCTCAGAAGAAGGAAAGGGAGAAGAATAAAAAGAAAAAGAGGGAGAAGGAGGAGGAGAGAAGGAAGAAGACAAAGAAGAGGGGGTGAAAAAGCAGCCCATCTGAAGGGGACTGCTCAGCTCAGCAAGTTAGTGATTACTGATTAGCCAGCTCGGTCCTGTAGGGAGGCCTGTCTGTCCTTGGCTTTGGAAAACAACATAAAAGGGAGCCGGCTGTTTTGTGACGGGACTTGAAAGCTTGGTAGCTATCGGGAGACATTAGCCTTATCAATGGCCGGTCACTAGAGCCGGGCTATATGAAGCAACAAGAAGATAACCAACGCATACCTCGGCCCACATTTGCATGCACTGGGGCAACAGGCAGGCAGAGACACTCAATATGACATAAAGGGAGAGAAAAAAAACATAAAAAATCTAGTGAGGCTGGAGAGCGAAGCTTCGCCAGCTGAGGTGATAATGCCAGCCAGTCGGTCAGTCAGTCAGTGTGTCCTACTCAGTGCCCAGTTGGGTGTGGCAACCTGGCACACAAGTGTAGTGCCGTACTGTATATGGGCCTGCCTGATGCTTCTTAATCCATGTCACCATGTCCTCTCCACTGCCATATTGGGTTTTACAGTACATGTATATGGATAGTAGTGAGAGGTTAACAAGTGCAATTGCACCTTTCAATCATTGAAAAGAACACCTTGACACTTGGTATGTGTCTGTGTTTGTCTGGTTTGTCTGAGAGTTTTCCATTGGGATGAGTCCACTAGTCCAATCTGTTGAACTTGGGTCAGTGGAAAAAGCAGCTTTGAAAGGGCCTATGGTGAACTATGACAATATGACAACACATCAAAAGACTTTCTGGAAAGATCTCTGTTTTTCCTGCATCACCACTGTACATAACACATTGGACCAACCCACACGCAAACTTGTGCACAAAGAAACCGGCACACACACACACTTATTTCCCCTTTCTAGTGCTCCTCTACCACAGCCTTCCCAGTATGTTTGTGCTGATTGATTTTTGTGGGGTAAGGTCATTCTGAACAGCTGCTGATAGACCTGCAATTCATCTGGAGTTCAAAGAGTGCTTGGGTCGGTCAGTGCCGTTACTGTTTGTACTTTACCGAATAACAACGTCATCAGGCACCCTGCCTTGTCAACAGCGTGGGTGGCAGGGCAGCTAGTCCGTCTGTCAGTCACTTTTCTGTCTGCTATTGCACTCACATAATCAATGCAGCAAAGCCACAGAATGCCAGTTTAATCCTTACATGTGAAATTTTCAGTCTAGGCTCACACTGGCCTGTGGTACAGGCAGCACACTTAATCTTATCATCAGGGTTGCCAACTGCAGGATTCACTAAAAATGAACTTAACAGTCCTGAACAATAAAGAATCACATACTATACTCTAAATATATATATATATATATTTTCTTAATTAGCTTACTTAGCTAAATAATCAGTCCATGAGTGGAGCAGCAATAAAGATCAAAGAGATGGTGAATGAAAGTTACCCGGGCATAATACACCTGTCATTGAATAAATGTTAGCCTAATCCTGCTTGTGCCTGCTATGTTATGTTTGTGATATTTGCAATGCACAGAACAAGGTTCAAAGCAACACACTCTGCACTCCAGTACCACTTTTCTGCATTTGCCCTATCTCTCTCCTATTCTCTTGCGGTCTCCCTTGTTTTCTCTCTCTTCTTCGTCCCAGTTCTATCAGCACGGCCCGCTTCAGATCTTGTTTTCCCCTCTCTCTCAGCTGACTTGCTGGCACACCTTTCAAAGGACAAAGTCCCTGAGTGAGAAAACACAAGAAAACACATGCACGCACACACATGGGAACACAAGTGCATGCATGTAATCATATGCAAACACATGCATGCGCAATGGGATGCAGACACATCTTATACACACACACACACACACCAATACACAAGTGAATACACACACAAAGAGGCAAACCTGCATCCACACACAAGCACACACTTCCAAAGTCCTCCAGCGTCATGCCTTCCCAACCTACACTTGATAAACCCTTGTATGAGCCTGACAAAGCAGGAGAGGGCACTCAGCAGCCTTTGAACACTGGAGCAGGTTGCATAAGAAAGCTCAGTGTACCAGCAGACCGGATTCACACACTGAACTGTAGAGCACCCAGTGTACCCAGTACTGTGTGACACAGACAAAACTGTCAAGGAATTATATCCAGACTGGTTTGTAATTTGACTTCTAAGAGACTGTTGAGAAAGTATCCATTAGGATCATTAAAGGAAAAAAGTTCAATATTTTGGAAAATAGAATTATTTGCTCTCTTGCCAAGAGTTACTGTAGATGAGAAGATTGATACCACTCTCAAATCAAGTTGTCAGGATGGCTGGAATGGACTGGGGGGTACTGCGTGATTTGGATTTCTAAAATAATTCACATTCCATTTCATCATACCATACAAAAGGGAAACAAATGTATCAGCATCATGTGGTACTGCTTCCGCTGGACAATAATAGATTATTGTTGCTTAAGTAAATGTCAAAATCAAGGAAACCCCAATGTGAATGAATTCCTCAGTGTAGTGCGGGTTACACTGACATAGCATGACCAAGTCCCCTTAAAAAGGTGAAGTTATTACTAAGAGATTAAGGAGCAAAAGCCTCTGGCCAGCAGTTATTCTATGTTCTGACTCGGTACTTTACATGTTAAACATCAGTTTCATATGATACTTTTGAAACACCAAAGAACATTTATATTTATATTATTTTAAAGCATTTTAATAGTCACATTTTACTGGAAGCATCCATACAATATGTTGGGATAGACTACAGGCCCATATGACCCTGAAGAGGATTATGTGGGAAGAGAAACTGAATGGATGAATGACAATATCTTTGAGATTAAAAAACGCAGAGTGTCAGCTATAATTTGAGGGTATTATCAGCCATATCAGGTGAACAGTTCATTGGGTGAGCAGATCTGCGACACTGGCATCCTCAAGTCTGAGTGTTAAAAGCATTTGGACGTGTTTAATTTTTTTTAATAGGAAGTTGTCCCTCTGAGGTCAAAATCTTGCTTTTTTATGTATTGTATGCACACTGCTGTCTAAAGTCTTCAACACCTTAACCACTATAAGCTCTTCAAATTGTAGTTACAGTATCTCTGCGTTTCAGTGTTCAGTCTTGTACATCCATCTACAGTATATACAGTGAGTACAGAGCTACCGAAAGAACTATAAGTATGTGAACGGAGGGTTTTATAAACCCTCAACATATCTCATATCGAAAAAAAGGCCACATTTAAGCCTCATCTGCACACAACTCAGGTGTGTAGGAGCCCATGACAACACTGGGACACAATGAACACAGTCTACTCAGTTCTGTGAAAAATATGACGACAATTAAAACTTCTCTCTTGTCTCTACAAGACTGAGCCCTCTCAGGATCACCTATTCCCACCAATCCCCTCTTCACCACATGAGACTACACTGTTTAAGTCAAACAGTAGTGTGCATGATTGCTTTCTTCCCAACATTTCTACAAAAGTAGAGCTTTAAGCAATGCATATTTGATTGCAACAAACTGTGAATCCAAAGAATGCCATGTGGTAGAGCAAAATCATGTCTGTATTCAATTTGTTTACATTTGATAGAATTTAAGACTTTTCATCAAGAAAAATCCACATTCTTCAATCATGGTCATGATGACTTTTGCAAGGAATGGCCAAACCTGTTAGTTTACAATCTTTACACTTAGTTAAAACAGTCTAAAGGCAATCTGTAAAACACCAAAGAACATTTATATTTCTATTATTTTAAAGCATTTTAATAGTCATGTTTTACTGGAAGCATCCTGGCCACCATACAGATTACTCAGGACTAAGTTCCTACTGTCTACATCCATAAGGAATGAATGGAGAAGTTGTTGAAGTTCAAAGCAGCAGTTTCCATCCCTGAAGAGGAAACCAGAGTGCTCTGTTTGTCATTGATGTCATCGCCAGCAAACCACACTTCAAACTGGTAATAAGGCAGCAGGGGTATTCACTCCAAAATACAGAGGGCCTTATTTGTTCAAGCCACACACCCCGCGTGTGCCTCCATGCTTCTACTGATGCTGTGCGCTAATGGTTCCCACATCAGACTCTCTCAGTGGCCTCAGTCACATATGACTACCATGCCTCGCCATCTCCATCTCCGTCCACCTCACCTCACCTCCAACGAGCCTGGTCAATTAGTGCATAGCAGCAAGAGCGCAAAGCAGGCTTCTGAAGGGGCCTTCCAATGGGGCATGTAAAAAGACCGGCTGGGGAAGCAGAGCTATATTTACTGAAAAGCACATTTGGGATGCCCTGATAGTAATCTGACTTTAATTTAACTGGTAAAATTGGGATGTGAGTATATGCATGTGTGCTCATATGTGTGTATAAAGCTGGGGGTTTGTGGGAGCCCTGCACTGCGTAATTGAGACCGTATTTTCAAACAGCCCAGACCAGATCTTGACTCAATCACGTCTAGCTCCATGAATGGGGTAGACCAGAGTCTACATCATTGTTTGACAACGTGTATGCTGCAGATTGATTTTCTGGTTCTAGTGGAAGGGGGCAAACGGATGTGAAAGGGAGGTACAAGATTATTCTTTACGAGGAAGGAAGTACAGAAAAGCGTAGCATTTGGACCATGTGCTGCACTCTACATTGAGATTTTTCTTTTCCTTTTGAGGATGGAATACTTGATGAATCACAAAATAAACTTCATATACATCTAGAGTTTCATTTTAAATAAGTATGTCTGTTATACTTATTTAACTGTTTTTCAAACCTTTCTGTAATTTTTCTAACTGTCCTTACAAGATCGCTGTATGTTAGTTATGTTATTGTCTAGTTTTATATTAAAATACTGTGTAATAAGCACATGAATTTCAAAAATGGTTAAGGATACCACACCAGTAAATGTACAGCAGAGGTGGTGAGCATTATAATCCCTGCCAGCGGGAGGACAGAAAGAGCTAGGAGGTGTGTGAGTGAGGCAGAAAGAGTAATCTGGTAAAGCCGGGACAGCCGTCTGCTGGGTCCCCTCATCTCCTATAGGAAAAAAGCAACTAATCATACTGAGCACAGTGAAACCGCTAATAACTTATAACTTTTTATGATTATTTAGTGTTAATCTGAAACAGCCGCTCAGTTTCTTTGTTATGCTCTGGCTTGACATGCATTTTCTTTCCTATGGTGCACTTGCAAAATGACATGATTACCTTCTCTGTCTTTCTGGCTTTACTTGAAAAACAAAGGCCATTCCTGTTTAGTTAGCATTTTGTTGGCTGAGCTTTACAAGACAACCTCTTAAACAGCATGAGAAAGAGCTATGAAAACCGCTATGATCAACATTTATTGCTGAAAGACAGTACCGCTGCAAACTGGATATTCCAGGAGTATCCATGTTAACACCAATCAATCACTGAGCATATCCAGGAATAAATGGGTAAAATTGATGGATACATCTAAAATGAAAATAACGCTCTTCTAAAGATGTGTCTACATGGTGCTATGTATATGTAAAGTTACTGTATATTTGACTTTTCTTATTCTTACATTTCTATATTACTTAATATATAATAAATGAGTAATTTGAAGTTGAAATATTTTGCTACCTGAACCTCAAATGGATGGGTCTGATTATTTGATTCTTTGAAACTGGATGATTCTTTTACATATTAATGGAATAAGTAATTAAGCTTTACTGGATTATTCTGTATGTGTTCTGATCTCTTTCAAAACCAAAAAATCAGATTATACATTTTACTCATAGAGACTTATACTTGACTTACTCACATACAGTGAAATATGTGGGTGTACAGCTATAAAAAGTGGATATTACTGACTGATGCACCAGTGTAAACCATGCAGTTAAGAAAACAATACAGTTTCTAATGTAAACTGAGACATGAAAACCCCCAGCTAAGAAGGTTAAGTGGAAATCTTAAGATCGAGACAAAGAGTCTACAGCCATGCTAGTGGCTCTGTGAGACTGTACTAAGGAACAACAGTGCTTTGAGCTTCATGCTAACATGCTCACGATGACAATGCTAACATGCTGATGCTGACCAGGTAAAGTAATGTTTACCATAATGACACTCAATGAAATGTTAAGGGATCACCAACGTGATTACAATTCATCCTGAGAAGGACATGAATGTATGTACCAAATTTCATCGTAATCTCTTTGCCTCAAGGGCTTTCCGATCTGTACAGTAATACAACAACTATACAGCTATCCTACCCATCTAATACTTGTGGACATATTTCACTCAAAACCACAAATGTCAGTCTTCATGGTCTGGGAACAACATATGTCTGTACAAAATTTTGTGTCAATCTATTTAGTGGATGTTGAAATATTTAACAGGATAAGTGAAAACTTTGACCTCTTGGTGGCACTAGAGAAAAAGTCAGAGGATCATCAAAGCCATTAGGATTCATTCTTTGTGCACCATGAACATCTGTACAAAATTGCAGGGCAATCCTTCAAATAGTTGTTGAGATACTTCAGTCTGGACCAAAGGTGGTGGACTGTCTGACTGACCAACCAAAAGACAGACATTGTGGAAGTGGAAGTGGAAGTGGAAGTGGAAGTCAGCCAAGTGCTTTATTTTTGGCGTAGATCTGGATCAATGTGCAAATTCAAGATCTTTTAAAAAGGATTTCTTCACATTACATGATTTTTGAACATTTTTTGATATTTCTTCTCATGATCTACTGTAATTGGTTGAAAACAATCTGGCAAATGTTTCAAATACTAGTCTGTGTGCATTCCTATGTATATCTGGATCCAAAAACATTACATTTTCAAAACATTTTCTATAATTGTTATACATTTAGGAGATTGTTCAGTCTTGGCACAATGACAGTATACACACTCTCTCTCTTTCAGTAATTTCTAGTTGCATCTGTTTTTGTTTTGTTTTGTTTCTTTTCTGATGCCATTGCCACAGCAGAGCAATGTTGGGTTTTTAAAGGAAGTGAAGTACTTAACAGCTCGCATTTTCCAGTGAGTTACTGGAATGTCTGATGCAAGCACAAAATTAATAGGGTGCAACAATGAAAATATGTCTTTATTTTATTTTATATCTTTATCAACTTGCTGTTGATATATTATATTAGCTGAACTGACAGCAATGTTAGCATGTTGTACTTTAATGTCACCAGATTTAGTGCAAATAAAAAGTACTTTTTCCATTGTCTTCTTATTACTTACAACTTATCTACCATCTGATGTCAAACACATGATCAAAACCAACAAACAACATGGTTTGAGTTTCACATCTTTAGGGATCATCCCACACTAGCTGGGAAACTGAATGTGCGTGGGTGGGTGTTTCGTACTTCCAGTTTAACTGCTATACTACCTGTAGGCCTTGGAGTTTTTGTTCCCTCCTGTCTTTGATCTCAGCTCCATTGTGGTAGAATGATTGACCTCAGTGAGACCCGATAAAACATTCCCCACCTACAATTATTCTTGCAATTCATATGAAGAGCATCTTTTTCACAACAGGATGATCTTGAGAGTCACATAAAGACTCCATTAAATCCAGGCAATGTATCAAATTTCGGCTGCTGGGTTAGAAATTGCAATTCTCTTTGCACTGCAGGAATGCACAACAGATGCAAGTACTCAGCAGGATAATGTATACAATATGAAACCAAAAGAAACAAACTTATTATACAAACCTGGTTACCGGTTTTACGGGAAGTTGAATAAAAATTGAAAACAAAAAAAAACAAAACAGCTGTAACAAACATAAGATGTGAATGAATGTATGAATGTGTGCAGCGCATGAATACATGACCTAAGGTTTTCATAATGTCAAGCAACATATGAAAACAGTTTTCTCCACCGTGACGTAAGATTATTATACGACAAAATACCATAACATCCTGAATGTGCGGTATACTTTTTTCCTTACTCAAGACGTGGGTAGCTGTACTGAAGGGGGTGCAGATCAAACGCGACGGCCTGGGGCAGATTATATCCAATTCCACTTTGTTACCGAGGCCTGCATTTATTTTCTGACATTTACCATACAGTAAAGTCAGACATAGCCCTTGTGGAGGCCCCTCAATCTGAGTCTCCTAAACCTATCAGCGGACGAAGAAAGGAAAGGGGCGACTCTAGACTGCAAGAAAGAGCCCAAGAGCATCTGACTTCCATTGCCGAACTCAGCTTGTGTGTTTCACTTAGCCACTGGTATTTTGAGGAGATGCACGGCACCGTTACCAGAGCCCCACACTCAAACACACATGATGTCATTGAGGTTCTATCATTACAGGCTGTAGATGATGCTGTGTTGGGCCGGGTTAGTTCCCACGCTTGTTTTTGCAAACTTCATGTTGGGAGCAATAACGCAAACAGGCTTCCGACTGACACTTAAGTTGCGAGAAAGAGAAACGAGAAATCCAGAGGGGGAGATTCAGACAGAGACAGAGAAAAAGTGAACCTCAACACAAGACTTCCTGATTTTTTTTCCCTTATTCCTCTTGTGTTATAATACATTTTGCAGCATATGTCTGATAGCTTTTTCGGTCCTCTAAGGAGTTTCAAAGGCAAACAGAGAAAAATGAACAAGTTCCTGAAGCTCCGGCTGAACAAGTGAATTCTTTGGTGACAACACACACTTCCTTTCACTTCAATATTTTGCTGCTGTAATTGTAGTGACGTTCATATATATTTTGTACATTCTGACACAAATGACCAATTATAAACTGCCTGTATATGTAATATTTACCATGATCACAATATATAAGACACATTATGAGCACAGTTGTGTCTTTTTCCCACTAGCTATTACACATTAACAGTATAAGTAGGTGTTAACTTACAGATAAGCTGAACTGTACTCCACCACATTCATAATGTGGACAAGCTTTCTTGAAACATCTGAGCACTTGGAATGAATTCTTCACTTAAGATAAGGAGTACAGGTAATCTGGTCCAAATAGGCCATCTGCTGTTCCCACAGCCAACAACAGAGGCTAATAACTTGCTGCATCCAATCAGATTGTACCAGAGTCAGCCGAGATAAAGGGAAAGCAATAAAATGAAACAATCTGGTGCTTTGACACTACAAGCAAGAGAGCTTGCTACTTTGCTGCTGGGCTGGGGGCAGGAATGTGCTCTTTGAACCAGCTTTATTTAACAGCGGAGCAGCATGCGCACAGCACGCATTGAGTCTCCGAGCTGGCCCAGGGACCGTTTGCTCCTGGCGTGGGCACGTCAGACGCAGGGCCACCAGGTCAGGGAGCTGGCATCCTCACCCCTGGCACAAGTTGCTCCCCTCGGGGGCGTAGGGGCTGACACCGGGCTCATGGGGAGCACCAGACAGACAGGGGCCTACCAAACAGCTTGTGACCATAACCAACAGTGGCAGAGAACAATGAATGCAATTATATACAAGAACACAGTCCAAGTCTCTTTTAGTCTCTCCCTATTACGCCTGTTTACTCTCACTCTCCTTTCACGGGGCAGCATGGAGGGGCTGTGACCCTGTCGGTACAGTCGTCAGCAGGACTTTTTCATGGTGCCCAGGGCTACCCTGTTATTCATGCTCTATTGCCATCAGACCTGATCAGTGTCCAGCTACAGCCTCTTTCCTACCAAGTGCACATTTTGACGAAAGGTCAAGGGAGACACATCAAACGGAGTTGAGCAGGTCAGATGTGTAAAACTGCGTAAAAATGAATAGGGTTTTCTTTAGGTACAGTGTTGAGGTAATGTGGAAAAGATCCGCCAAGGGTTCAAACAATAATACAGTGGTGAATCATTACTTTCATGCACCATTAGGAAGGAATTTCTCTTTCTATTGGTTTTAACTGCTGAGAACCTGGTACAGACCAACAAGTTTCTGTCAGCACATGGCTGTGAGTGGTAGGGAGGAGCTGAAATCTGAGTGGGCAGGAAAGTGTGCCTGAGTACAAATACTATATATTCAGCCTCATAAAATGAAATAATAAAATTTATTGTAATACTTTTATAGTATTATATATTTTTAACACACAGTAAACAAACGAGCAGTGTCATTGATTCCTGCACTAGCAGAAAAGAAGAAATTTCTTCTCCATCAACACCCTTCAAAGGTCAAACCAATAAATTTCCATAGTCAGAAGCTGCTGCTGTCTCTTCAACGGTATTTTTCCCAACATCTGCAGACTCCCACTGTTTTAAAAAGTCTTCTAAAATCAGCTTACAGAGACATCCTGCTGATTTGACTTCTATCTTTACAAATAATGTCTATTTTCTCCTCTCTTGACTTATATCACTGCTATTTCTTCAAATACACACACACACACACACACACACAGATGTGTGTGTGTATATATATATATATATATATATATATATATATATATATATATATATATATATATATATATATATATATATATATATAGATATTCATATTACTGTACATGTATTGTGGAGCAGGCAGTTTATCTTTATGATTATAGATGTATACAGTGCGTGTTTGAGATTTCATCAGGCTTTTGAGTCTCTTAAACAATCTGCTTATACTACATGATGAGCCAAAATTAAGCTGCATGGAAACCAGAAATGTCTGATGCTCTTTTTCAAGTTCATTAACTTTTAATGGTTCTCGTTAAGTGAGAAGTGAGAATGTCCTCTGTTGTTTTGTATTTTCGTGTATTTCATGGCTAGTAATGGTAAGAATAAAGATTATAATTCCACTGGTATTTACTCACTTACAGACGACAGGCTGGCATGAATCCAAGTGTATCCTAAAATCTTCAACATGCATTACATAACATAGTAGAATATAATGTATCGTTTATCAGATCGGAGAGGAAGCACACCTCACCTGCTGTAATGACTTTATTGTGACTGAGACCCCAGTGGAACAAGACAGCTTCCCCATCCCCTCCTCACTGAACCAACTCCAGCTGAGCTAACAACACACACTCAATGTGGAAGCTACAGAGGAATAATAGCACCCAAGACTATACAGTGAGTGTACATACCCACTATACATGTAAACACAAAAGCATACATGTGCTCTCTTTCATACTCGCATACAGTAGATGTACAGTGAGTTCCATTTTTCTTTTCCCCTGTGGCTCTTGGCTGTGGCCCTTTAGGAGTGTCCAGATGAAGAGAGTGTGGAGTGTGGCAGAGGGTCCTTCCATAAACAATAAACAACAGTTATCTTGTGTGCGGCCGTCTGTGTCAAGTGGCACACAAAGCCAAGCCCAGCATCTGAGAGGCGTCTGCTCCTCTTTCCGCCTTTGGTCTTGTCTCTTTCAATGGCTTATAAAAGTGTGGATGTGTGTGTACGCCCAAGGGTGTGTGTCTGTGTTCACAGCACAGCACAGCACAGCACAGGGCTCCTCTGTATTGTGTTCTGAAGCTGGCTGGAAGTAAAAAGGCAGAATTAAGAGTGGCGGGGGCAAGAGAAAGGGGCTGCCAGCCCACTGCAGAACTGCGGGGAGCTCCCCCAGATCCCAGCTGCCCGGGACTGGCTGAGAGCGTCAGGCGAGTGCCAGGCTTCCTTGGCCCTCATGGAGGTGGGCCAGAGAGAGTGGGAGGAGTGGGAGGTACACGTCAGAAAAAATGCCAAAAATAATGTCTGGGCCTATATAAAGACGGCCTTTGGAGACACACACTGCAGTTTTGTTGGCAGGTGGGTAACATCACAGGGGCAAATTTGTTCCGATTTTTCTTTTTTACAGAGAACAACAGTTTTTTAAACAATAATTGGTTACATAAGGTGTTCATATGTAATAAAGCACTGGGACATAGAACCAAAGAAGTAGCCCAAAGAAATGGTCCTCCAGTATTGGTGGCCTGAATGCCTCCTTCTCCGCAGGGGCTGACAACACAGTGGAAAACAAATCTGGAACTGTTTAATGCATTATTTGTGTAACAATCAAGGAAGCAAGTTTATTTTGCAGATAATTATAGCTTTTGTTGCGTCGATGGCCAAGATAAGCCAGAGTTCCGAACCATTAACTGGTTGTGCTTTTTCTGGCAAACACCAGCACTGAGTTAGTAATGTAGAATGCATTGTAAGAGCCCTGGCAGCAAGAAGACCCTGACATTATGGGGTAGGTCTCCTTCCACAACGCTAATCAATCAATCAATAAAGGCTTTGAATGAAATGATTGAATTTTTCTACATAACACTTGCTAGTTCTTAAATTTAACATCAGATACTTATCAACACAACAGTTCCCACCCTCCTATCTCTTGATCCGCTTACATCAAATAACATGACTCAATGAAAAATTGAGGCCATTAACTATACAATATTCAAACCATATGTAAAGCCAATTTCTGATCCGACTCCCACCACACACCGAAGGGAGTATTGCTATATAACAGTCCGAAGTGGAATGTGGGCCCTGAGAGTTGGGGCTCTACTGTAAGCAGTAATAATTACAGCTCAGGCTAGAGCCAGTGGAAATCCCCTGGTTGGTCTAGACACTTTTGCCCTCTGAGCTGACCCAGGAACCAGCCAGGGCGCTAATCATGGCACTTGGCAGACAGCAGCATTTTTCCATAGGTCCTCAGAGAAAGCCCTTCCTCTACAGAGGCAGGTAATCACAACAAGAGCACATCCCGCCAATGAATGCACGCATGCTTTGTCCACTCCAGGAGGAGTTGGGAGACTATTTCTGTGCCTCTGACAGAAACAAATGACCCCTGTGTCACCCTGCCTGTTGGCCTGACTGCCTGCTAGGGAGCTAATGTGGGTGGTGTTCGTCATTGTGCGATCCCACCCTGGGGCCAGTGACAGGAAGTGAGCTCCTTTATGACAAGGGAGAAACCCATTTACATCTACAGGCTGTTTGTGCAACAACACTATATTAGGGTGGTGGGAAACTCAATATTGAGGTGTTGAAATTTCAGAAACAGGATTGCATGTGGCATCATTGGCATTTTAGACCCTCTGAGTCAACAGTCTAAAATGAATGGTGCATGTAGGAAAAGAAAGATATACTGCGTATTTAGGCTTCTGTTGGTCTCCATTCCCTTAATACTTTCAGTTTCCTGCAACTCCAACCATCAGGGTCCCAGGTTTGCTTCCCGTGTCAAAGTCCTGACGTATGCCGCTTGTGTTTTCCATAGCTGAACCTTTTCCTTTGGACACCTGGCCTTTATTTTTCATATCCAGAGGGGGCCATTTGGATGTATTTCATCACAACTGCTGACACGCTGTTCTCTCTAACACCTTTTTACGGCTACTGTAGCTACACTGGGAACTGACTGACGAGGATGTCAGGGATGCTTTTGTTGGACATATTGTTCCGTTACTGTGAGGACATTGAGTGTGAAAACATCCTATATAACAAAAATACATATCTATTCCAGCGATGAAATAAATGCACAGTCCTCTGTTGTAGTACACATTTTATGGTCTAAAGAGGTGATATAGTGTTTGGTATTTGGTTTGTAAAAACTGATGAATGAATTAGAATAAAATACAGAAATATACAGTAGCTGTTACGGCTTCTCTGTTTCTCCATTCTTAAGTGGAAATGCTAAGGCAGCAGTTCTATAGTCAAAACTATAACAAAACCTTAGTTTACTTTTACATGATAAATCTGCACCACATTGATTAATTGTCATTTTTTCCCATTTAATTATTTCATTACAGTTGGACCCTATAGGTGAAGATGTTAGCACAGCGACACATAAGTTGTTTATTTCTCAATGAGGAGCTGAAACATTGGTTGATTTTACACCAACTGCCAACAGTTCCCACAGTCTAAACAGGAGGTCCTAATTTCAGTGGCCACCAAATAGTTCAGTGATATAAATGTGGAAGACTTAGCGACAGATCTCATGCCAGACCACTTTTCCTCTTCTCCACAACTCTGAGTGATCTCAGTGATAAATGTACTTGAGCACAAGGGAAAAAAAACTCATTTCCTCTAAGGCTGAACACCAGAGACAAATGCAGAGCAGGTACAAAGCCCAGGTGTGGTCTAACTGCATATTGTTTCTCTCTGTTTTTCACATACACAGATAAACATAAATACATATGATCTATTGGAGGTACCACATCTACATACAGCTTTTAACTTTAACTAAGCATGGACAACATGAGGCCATTCAACAACCACAAAAGGAGCTGCTCAGTGGCAGGACATGACGCCAGTTTACAATCTCATGCCATGCAACCAACACTTGTCTTGGTAAATTAAAAGAATACTGAAAGTAAGACTTACATTAAAAGCGTGGACAGCTCTCATGTGGGCTCAGAGGTTCGCTGGTCATTTAAGCCATGTTTATGATGTCACTCAGGTGTGCCACGGGAGAGCTTGACCCAAGCTTGAGGTCTTGTAAGCCCATTACTGTGTGTGTGCTGCAGGCCTTCTGATGCTGTTTCTTTCTGCTTTGAATTGTATCATTCCTCTTGTCTTCATAAATACCTTCTGAGTGGGGTTTGACTTTAACATCTGGATGACTGTCTGTGATAAAAGAATATAGAGAGCAAATTCAGAATACAGGCATTGTGTGGGGGAAATCAAGATACAAAGTATTTTTTCTGGTCATTTTTTCCCATTTTAATGTCTGTGTGTCTGTCATCTGAGCCTGGGCATGCTTGTGAGAGTGTAAGTGCCTCTGTGTACATCCTTCTCTTTCCCCCTGTGGACTCCTGATGCCCACAGTGATCGAGTGCCTCTTAGCCAGACCCACCAGGCCTAGCCCACCCTGGCACTGGCACTGGCACAGCCAAGCTGACAATTATTATCTACCTCACTGCCCTTGCTAGCAAGCTGACGGGATGGGCAGCATTTGTCTGGCTGGAGTAAACAGTATCTGTCTGCCTGTGTAGGGTCAATGAGTGCATCTTCATCCCCCCTTCCCAATATCAGACTAAAAAAAGTTGGATTTATAAGTCTAATGAAACCCAAAAACAATGATTGGTGTCACTGCAGTGCTTGTCTAAGAAATTATAACTTTCTTTCTTCTTTCTATGTTCAGAAATAAACAAAACAATCAATAGACAGCTTTCTTGTCTTAGACAAAGACTGAAATCTACACAATGTGGCAAAAGTGTGTTTGCAGGAAACCCCACTGTAACTGACAAGGGCTGTGGCGTGAGTCATACTGGGATCTTCTGATTATTTGGTCTCCTCCAAATCCTCCTCCACCTTTCCCCTCATTACTGACTGGTGTTCATTCACCAGAATCCCTCACAGCCACCACCATTCTTGTCATCCATGGCAGCAAGCAGAAAGTCTTTGTGACTCACCAGTAAGTTATGATAAACCTGCAGGGATTTAGTTGTTACCTCCTGAAATTAACTACTAGCACTTTCAATTCGACAAGCTCTGGCAACATTGTATACCTTTATGACTCAACCACAAGTGACAAACGGAGCTGGGTTTGGCAGAGCCAAAAGTTCTTACTTCAAAATAAATGTCTAAACTCTGACTTTATACAAGGCCTGTCACCAAAGACAAGCCAGCAGCTTTTTAGGACCTTTGTGACTCAGAGAGAACGTGGTGCTGAGGTAGGGCAAGAGCAGGCAGTAGAGAGCACCATAAAGAACAATAAAATGCAGATAATGACAGATATGGCCTGTGACACAGATGGGCCAGGACTGTTTTAGATAGACACCCTCCACACCAGTCTGAAATTGCAGAGTTGAAGAGTGCTCTGTTGAGGGAAACATGGCTGGAGCTGAATGATCAAAGAGAGAAGACGTATGGACCTACATTATAGCCTACAGATGGTGCAAACTAGTGTTTTGGTGTGGTGATGCAGACGACTGTGTACAATAATTCATACTCTCAGTCACATGTGGAAATGGTCTTTTAAAATCTATTTATGAAGGATCTTCCATGTCTTTTGTCATGTAACCAACAGCTATCTCCATCCACTGGTACTTAACACTTTGGCCCAAACTATTAATAACTAAACAACTGACCTACACTTCACTCCTAAACTGGGAATGATCAAACATTTATGAGTTAAAAATAAACACATTAGCTGCATGTCTTTGAGGTTTGGGACTGTAGAGGAGGAGTGGGTGGCCCAGCCCTGACCCCTATTCATCTCAATAAGATAAAGGCACTGCCTCCCACAAACATGGGACATGTAGCAAATAGCAGTAGCAAGACTGGTTTGGTGACCAACTATCTATCCACCCATATATATGTGCATACATCCACCTTAAAAATGAATCATGGATAAGTAAACTGATGGAAAGGATCAGAAAGAAAGAAAGATGAAGAAATGTGTTTAAATACTTCTGATGCACACCTGCTTTTCCTGCTCCTCACATCCTCGACACACCAGACCACTCTCTCTCTGTCCTATAACCACATATTTGCTATCTAGGGTTAGGGATAGGGTTAGTTGTTACTGTTTATAGACACAGTAAAAAAGATTGTCAATTCCATAATATTCTATGTTTGGTAATGTTGTCTTTTAGGGCTTGACATATTCTCATCCCTGTACTACAACCCTATGACCAACACCACCAAACAATGATACAGGAGGTAAGTCCTTCTACTTTGCTATTGATATGGATGTAGATTATCACTGTAAAGGGGATATGTTAAGTCAAGCTTTCAATTCACAGTCTTCTCTACCCCTCCCTCTTAACCCTGTTTTAATGCACAATTGATGGGCAACTGACGAACTGATACAATTGAGATGTGCATCTTTTAGTATAATGCAGACAGTTGATGCTTCATCTGTCTGCTCAGTAGTACAGCTTTGGGGCAGGAAAAGCCTTGTCAGATTTCAATAGTGCATCACTGGATCAAAATGTGAAAATTAAGAGATAACAGACACGTTTCTGATGTACCAAAAACTTCTTTTGAAATAGTTCATTCAGCTAGAATCACACTATGTCAACCAGAAACTATGTTGAAAACATGACTACACAAACATCATCTGGCTCCACAAATATCTACAATTCATGGAGATGCGACACCCATGATAACCCTTCCTGTCTCCATCTACAATCTTTAAGAGCCGAAACATCAAAGCTTGGAACAGTGCCGCATTCTCAAAGTCCAAATGACCACTTGTCTCAGCTTGGATGTGATCCTAGAAGTTTTTGACATCAATGTCAATGAGACAGGCAGGCTCATTCAGACAAACTCTCTCCTTCCTGGCTCAGCACTCTTGTTCTCACAAGATCCAATACATTCATAACCAAACAGTGGTCAGCAGTACAAGAGGATCAAGGACATAAAAATCCTGTGAATCATAAGCAGTGCCAAAGGGTTTTCCATAATACTCAACACTGAATTACGACAAATCAATACAGTGCAGCTGGGAAGTATAATTCACAACTTTAGGCAACCATTGTTCTTGATGCACACCCCTATGAACTCAATATCCTGTAAACATATGAATGCAATTCTATTTGGCTCTGTTTTATTTTATTCTGCTGGATCCCTTGTGGATCCATTGCAGAATGCCTGCAGTACACTCCAACCATCCATTGCACAACATGTCAATTTATTTGAATAATACATAGGTAATTCTGGCTGCAACTAATGATTATTTTCAATATCCAATGACCTATCAATGTTTTTTCGATTAATTGATTATTGGTTTCAACCAGAAACTCTTGGAATATAGAGAAAAATGGCCATCATGAATTTGGAAAGTCCGCAATTAAATCTTTAAATTGCAAACCTGTTTGATTTACAAGTATGTAAAAGAGAGAAAAACAGAACATTGTCACATTTGTCAAGGTTGAACACACAAATATTTGGCTTTGCTTTTCCCAATATTTAAAATAATGTATTAATTTTCTGTTGATCAACAAACTGATCAATTATTTCAGGACTATAGATATATATCATAAAGCAAGTGTAAAATAGGAGTTTGACATCCTGTAAACCCTTAAACTTTGACACTTCTTATACACTTCTTCAACAGCAGGCATTTAGACTCGTTGAAGTGGGAAGTAGTACAGGTGTACTGTAACTAGTCACATTAACAACAGTTCCATCAAGTATCACCACTCGAACCAGTGAGAATGCACAATACCAGCGCCCTGGAACTGGCTCACCTGTGTTATCAATTAAACCTGTGCTTTTTCTGCTATAACAGGTCAGAAAGTCTGCTATGAAAAAAGTCTAGTTATCATTTGGCAAGGTAATCCAATTCCAAAATCCCCCAAAAAGTTTTAGCTCTCAACCATCGCCTTTTCAAGGCCATCAGCCTTCTATCTAGTCAGCATTTTGAAACCTATCATAAATGTGAAACCAGGAAAATCCATATTAGTCATGGGTCCACTAAGATGCTAACCCCCATTAATCAGTTATGTATTATCATTAGAAAATCAAAATAATTATAATAATAAATAAATAAATTAGTGGTTCCAGAACCCCCATACACAAACTTGCAAGATAATTCTGAGTGCTAGTTGGAGGAACCTCCTCCTCCACTGCACTCCTTTTCTGTGGTGTCCCCCAGGGGTCAATCTTAGGTCTGCTTTTGTATCCTACCCTTGTCTCAGTTTTGAGGCAGGGGTAGGATATAGAGCCACAAAGAAGGTTGTAGTGGGGGACAGAAATGTGTACTAAATATAGACTTGTGTATAGCTAAAATCAGATTATTAGGAACAAAAATGAACAAAATCTAAAATATCTGATTGTTGTTGCCTTATTTCTTTGACTTTTCTCAACTTCTACATTTTTACAATGCAGAACCTCTCTTCAAAGAGGTAGGGACATATTGCACCTATTTTTTCTCATCATTGGTTGTCTTTGAGATTTCTAATATCTTTCGAGATCACACAGCCAATTGTCAACTGTGGAACTCAGGCAAGCAAAATCATCATCTTCTTTTATCCCCACATTCTTTAATGATTGTTACCAACTTTAATTAATTTTATTCTGGGGTGAAAGTCACAAAGCACTTTGAAACTCACTCACTCATATGTACACATTTTATCTTTCTCCCCTGTCTTGGACACACCCTCTATTATCTGTCACTCGCATCGCTTCCTTTCTTCCTCTCACTGGCCTCTGGCACCATCTTGAATATTCATAACTGTCCTCTGATGAGCATGCTAAATGGGTGTCAAGATGATTTGGCCACATGACAGAACTGGATTGTCTTTGATAAGTCCCGACTTGAGCCAGAACAAGGCAGCAAGGAGGAAAAGAGCGACGAAGAGAAAAGAGACATTGACCTCAGAGGGTTTTTTGGGTGCATTGTTGAACCAGTCAGAACCCTGGAGCAGGACCGCTGGAGCTAGGGCTGGGCAGCAATGGAGAGGTCAGTAGGGGGGCGGACCCCTGTGGTGGCCCTGGGGTGAAAGTCATTGTCAACAGGCTTTAATGGGTCCCAAAATTCCTCAACTGACCAAAACCTGTGAACGATTGAGAAACGAAAGACATTTGTGATTCAAATAAGACCTATGGGGGCTCCACCATGAGTTCTGCAGTTGGAAAAGCTTCTCAGAGGAAACAAACACTCTCCCATACCCGCAAGGATAAGCCAACCTGGTCCCCTTTTTTGCTACAATTTCACATTTTCATATTTTTACATCACAAAACTGTGGGATTTAGCTTGATTTAGTTTGACTTGGGCGCAAAAGCAGCTTCTATCTGGAAAATGAATCATTTAATTCATTGGGCTGTATGGCAAAGTGAATAATTCAACATTTAATTTAGGGTGGGAAATAAAGCACATTAACATGATTTGGTGTATAAAAAAGGATAGATGTGTACCTGGCCAAGAGAAGAAATGTTGTTTGGAAACACAAACAGTTTGTCAGGGACCTACGTACATTATTTTCTCTACAATGTAGATTAAGAAAAAGGTCAACGTGTAATTTCAGAAGGTAATAATTTCCCCTCTTTATTTATTTATTTTTCTACTCATATTAGTTTGGCATAAGCTACAAAAGCCACCTCCAAGCTTGACAACAGCAATAATAGGAAACAGTTATTTCTTTATTGATAGTCCCCTTGGAGTAGTTCAACTTTCCTATAGGCAATTCAGACAAAGGCCAGAACACAACACTTAACTGACTGTTTGCTTGTATATGCTGCATTATGCTGCTACAGGTCCAAATGGGAACAATTTCTATCCTCTGATAATATGTTTATGATTTAGGATGCAAAATTCCCATACAACATGCCAGCAAGACTTTTAATCATTAAAACAGCATTTTAGCCTCTGTTGTACGAACTCAGGCCAGGGTTTTTTTTTTGGGTCTTAGATCTAATCAAGTGTTTATAGTTTTAAGTGCAGACATGATTATTGACAAATTCTTGGTTTAGAAGATTGATTTGTAAAAAGAAGTAAGAAATATTCAGACATGCAACACATCCTGGAGACACTCTCCAAAAACATGTTTAAATCCCTTAAATAGAGATTGTAATGCAGGTTTTCCCATATGGACAACTGACTCTATTTGCACTCATTAATATCTGCAGTAGGTAGCAGTCTGATCTTAGTTTACAGGCTGAGTTGCTATATCCCCAGTTGCTAAATAAATCTCATCATCTCGTGGGAGGTATCGAGGGCTGGCACTACAGGGATTGTTTCCTCTGTCAGCATTGCAAACTTATCTGGCCTCACTGTCCTGTCACACAATAAACCCTGCCCAGCCTGGATGGTAGACAAAGACCACCAACCACTCTCTAACCATTCTATCCCACAATCTGCTATTGGCACCCCACATTTAGCAGGCACATATAAAACGTGCGCATGCACACTCACACATGACAGAAACCTCAGTGGAAATCACAAACCTGCTCGCTAATCTTCACTAAATCTGCCCCCCAGTTGGCTTTATCTGTCTTTTGTTATCAGTGCTGGGTCTGGAGAATGGCAGGGAGTCACAAGGGTAAGACTTCTTTTCCAGCATCTGCTTAAAGAGAGGGGGGCAGGAGAGGAGAACCATGCAGGACAAGGGGCCTCCCCTTACTCAACTCCTCAACCCTCCACACCCCAGCCCCCAACTCTGATATTTTTGGAAGTCTTTTTTCATTTATTCTGTCTTTTTTCCTTTTTCCTTTCCTCTAAAACCCAAATAAAGTGTGTGATGGATGAGTGAGCAGAGGCAACACCTCCCCCATCAATCTAGAGCCAGCCGAGTTTAGGGAGGAGGGGAAGGCCGTCCCTTCACAGGCCTCCACAGGACCCAGCAGCATGCCCCCCATGTCTCTTTTACACACACCCCCTGGACACACACATGCACAGTCAGGCTATAACATAGTTGTTATGCACAGCGTCAACAGATACCCATAAATGCACATGCATGTCCAAAACACATGCACAGTTGTACACACATGCTGTAATGCAATGATAGATAAGCAACACTCTCAAACCTCAGACCACAGCACATACACTCCTCCTCTCCACCCACAATTTAACAACCCCTTTACAGCCCCCACAGCAGTCCAGAGTCTGTGGACCCCCTATGCTCACATAGAGCCTCATTTCAAACCAAATAATGTAAAATTGCCATAACCCAGACAGGAAGGAGAACAAGTGACGGGGAAAAAATTGAGAGAATAAATGCAAAAACTTGAACAGGCGGGGTAAAGAAAAGAGTGTGGAGAAAGGAGACACCAAATGGTCCTGGTTAGTGGCTGCAGAGCACAGAGAGATCTGAACAACACAGTCTCTCTCTCTCTCTCTCTCTCTCTCTCTCTCTCTCTCTCTCAGAGAGCACCACCAGCACAAGGAGTGAATTCCAAGAGAGTGTCGTCACCAGGAGCAAGGGAAAGGCAGGGAAGTGGTTTAAGAAGAAAAAAGAAAACCCTGGTTTAAGCCTGTGGGTATGTTTGTGGGTGGTTTGGTGGGTGGTGTTGTATATGTATATACACACTATATATACTGTGTGTGTATATGCGTCTGTGTACAAGTGTGCACATACACACACAAATATGTAGGTATAGGGGGGACAAAATATTAGAATACAACACACGAATAAGACACACGTCCAGTACAACACTTCTCATCACAGCCAATAGGTGAAGATCTATTGCACGACTGTTGTATGGGATAGAATTTGATTGCACAGGTGTACTTGGCATCTTTGTGTCAAAATTGGTAGAGATCTGGCCAGGCATCCCATCAAGTATTGGACCCACCCATTAACTGTGAGAGCTGTCCGTCTATTTCTGTCTTTATATTTTTTCCTTGTGTAATAAAAAAAAAAACTTTTAATGGATTGTCTTCATTGCATTAAGCAAAGGATGTGTAGAGGATGTGTGTGAGAGCGGAAAATGTTTAAACCGTAGCAAAAATGTGTGATAACCTGAGCTGTATGACTCCAGTTTATGAACATACAGAGACAAGACGGAAAATGATACAGTGCAGGAAAATATCAGAAACAGTGAATAAACACGGAGAGCAAAAACACGAATCACACGAATAAAGACGAGCAAAATGTATCTCCTATTAGGGCTGCAACTAATGATTATTTTCATTATCAATTAATAATAAAATGTCAGAAATAGTGAAAAATGTTGATAACTGTTCCCCAAAGGTAATGGCTTTAAATGTCTTGTTTTTTCCACAATAGTCCACAACCCAAAGATATTTAGTTTACTATTATAGAACACTAAAGAAACCAGAAAGTATTCAAATTTACAAATATTCACATCTGCCAAATGACATTTGAGAATCTGGAATCAGAGGATTTGGACATTTTTTTCTACAAAAATCGCTCAAAACAATTCATTGATTATAGAGCTAATAGTTGCCAATTAATTTAATAGTTGGCAACTAATCCATTAATTGCTGCAGCTCTAATCTCCTATTCAGTCTGAATGTACCTATACACCTGCCGGTTAGCTTGATCAGAGGTCTGCTCTTGTTTCATCCCTCAGCGAAAGTGGCTGCTGCTGGGAAGTGTGTGTTAGTGTTTGTGTGCTCTACACCTCGGTGCAAATGGATGAGTTTTCTGTGAGCCAATATGGTTCTTCTGTCGATGCACATGCACACACACACACACGCACACACACAAATACTTTCATGGTAGTATGTGTGTGGCAGGCTGGCAGAACCTCCAACCAAGAGAATTATTGAGCCTGGGCTCATTTGCAGCCACCATAGCCCCAAAACTGCAGAGATCCAACTCATGTGCAGCCAAACCAGACTCATCAGACCCAAAACAGCTTGATGTGGGGGCGGCAGGGCTGTGTTGTTGTTATTGTTGACATTTTTGTTTGTCGGTCAGGCAAAGGCTTCCGGTATTTTGATGCCGCACATTGTCAAGTATGTGGTTTCTTAAACTATGTGTATGGATACAAAATGGACTGCAGGCCTTTTGCTGTTGGGTACCCACATGACAAGATAACTAATATGTTTTAAGGAGCCTGGGTTTCCAGGACAAGACATTAAAAATTACATTAAAGGCTCCCATGTTGGTAAACTGATTATGTGGGAATGCTGTATCGACATGAAACTCAGGAATCAGGAAAAAAAGCAAAATTGACCCCGGGCAGAACTAAAAATACTGGTTATCAGAAGCACAGGAGGAGTGGAGCTAAGCATAGCAGCAAGCTCATGACACAGTGAGAGAGAGAGAGAGAGAGAGAGAGAGAGAGAAAGAGAGAGAGATAGAGAGAGAGAGAGAGAGAGAGAGAGAGATGAATAGATAGAGATGGAGAAATAGAGTGAGAGAGATAGCCTAACTAACAGCTGTGAACATTTTCCATTTGAAGTGAAACATTCCTGTGTGCTCGTGGCCCTGCACACTCCAGCGGGCTTCCTCTCAGCTCCATGTGGTATTTGTCCCCAGCTAAGATCCAGAGAGTGGGAGAGTGAGCTGCAAACTTTCCCAAGGATACCATCCAGCCACATGCCACTCTTGCCCTCCCTCTCAGCAGCTTTCCTCTCTTCCCACTCTACTCCTCCGCTCCCTCTCTCCCTCTACTGCCTCCTTACTACCACCAGTAACTTACCAGGCCATCATTTTCAGTAAGAATTTACTCCTGATTAGAGAATCTTACCGCCATTCATGGTCGTGTTTAGAGTTAGCAATTAACACTCTCCCGTTTGAGCAGTACATATAATTTTGTTATTTCCACTGGCATGATCATACTTAAAGGATACGTCAACAAATCTCATGTGCAGAGCCAAATGAACAATGAATTGATCCTACTTACAAGTATTGTGTGTGCATCCGAAGCCTGATGTATCGTATCCTTCTGTGCCGTGGATCTGCACGTGTTAAAAACACATCAGTAAGCCACATCGTTGCACTTGGTGATTTGTTCCTTCGCCCCGAAGAGTATAGTCACAGTAGTTTGTTTAGAAATGGCTCCAAGGATGGACTAATAACGATGATCATGTTTGTCTCAGGAGAGTAGTTCTTGTGTAAGGAAGAGGTCACTGTGCATGCTGGAAACGTGGTTTCTTTTACAGAGCTTCGCTAGCTTGTTGTGCAACATATCACAATCTCTTGACTTTGTACTACATTGTAAATTTAGAACTTTAGTACAACGTCAAGAGGTTGTAGCATATGTGTAGCACAACAAGCTCGTAAAGCTCTGTTAATAGAACTGTGTTCCTGCACATGCGCAGTGGCGTCTCCTGTACACGGAACTACTCCCTGGAGACTGAAAACATGATTGCTGTTATTACTCTTTGGAACCGCTTTTAAATGAACTACCATGCCCAAAACTCTTTGTAGTGAAGGAACAGGTCACTCAGTATTGCGGTGTGGCAAACTGACATGTTTTTAATAGTTTTTGGATAACAGCAGAGGTCTACGGCACAGAGGAATATGATATATTAGGCTTTGAATACACACACACACACACACACACACACACTATATTTGTAAGTAGATCAATTCATTGTTGGTATTGCTCTGCACATGAGATTTGTTGACAGTAAAAAAAATATAGAAATTTGCCAGTCCTATCATTTCTAGGTCAATGCCTGGTCCCACCAGAAAGTGGCACAGCAAAATTCATTCACGTGTCCTTTCATCATAGGTGATGTTGGAGACTTGGTGGTGGTGACTACACCCCAACCAATACTGGATTTTTGAGGCAGATACTGATATCAATATCTGGAAAATTAAAAAATCTGATATATCAGATCAATCCTTGTTTTTAACACAAGCACATAACATAAATAATCTTGATATGGATCCCTTGGCTTTTTTTTTTTTTGAGAATTGTGACCAAGATACAAGCTTAACTGAAACATTTTACTAGTCCAACAAAATCAACTTGTCAGTGCTCTCTGGTGGACAAACTCTACTTGGTCAAAGGTCTATTGGTGTTGCTTCTGATTCAGCAGAGCAGATCAAATTGGATGTTGCAACAGCTAACGATAACTTCCCCCATTTGCTTCTCTCTGCTATATATTAGGTCATCATTGTCAGGACAGTTTGCAGTCGTTCAGCTGTGAAAATGATCATGCCAAACTTCAATAAAGTTGTACTGTACACTAAAACAAAACACAACATTTACTTCACCTCCACTGGTGAATGCACTGGTCAGAGCAATTCCACTGAAATTACACATAAATGCTGGTGTGACTGTGCCCTAACTTTATGGTATTTTACAAAGCTGAAAATTACTTGACTCAGCAATGATTTCATGTCTTTTTTTGTCTCCTTCCTCTCTCAGGATCTATTCCCTGTCTGGACTCTTCTCGGCTGATACTTGCGCACTAAAACACCACCAGTGTTTGTTTCTGAATGTACCATGTATTTCTGTGTACTTTCCTTCAGGAACATTCTCCTATTTGGTCCCAACTTGTCTTCCTGTGTCCAAATATAAATACTCTGGACTTCTTTTTGCTTTCTTCACCTTCACATCTCATGGCAGTCACAACTGTAACTGCCATGAGATGTGTGTGTGTGTGTGTGTGTGTGTGCCCTCAGGCTCAGGATCTTGGCTATGCTTGTGTGTCCACAGGATCTTGGGTCTCCAGTTGTGTGGGTAACATGACGCTTCAGTCCCAGCCAGTTGCCACAGATGGTAAGAGCACAACAGCTAAGCACAAGAGGGGAGCGAGGAGGAAGTGTTGTTATCACCAGCTGGCTCAGTGGCTCAGCCTGAGCAGTCGGTAAGACGAGTGCAGGAACAGGAACGCGTGGGTGTGCATGTAGGCTGTACGGAGGCCCCTGAAGTCTGAGGTCTGAGAGGGCAAGTGTTAAGAGTGTGTGCATATGTGTACATGTATTCTGTTTCTAGGTACAGTACATGTATCCACATCTGCATGTGTGCGCTAGTGTGGGTGTGAGTTTGTGTGGCCTTTCATGCTCCTCAACGCAGTGACCCACACATGACGTACTTCTAGCCCAGAGCATTTACTACGACCTTCATCTTGTTTGTTTGTGCAGCCTTCTGAGCGGACGCTGAGAAGCTTATACTTGTTGCTGTGTTGTTTTAGTCCTGATTACCCAGCGTTTAATGTCTAAATATTACAGCAATTTGCAAACATCTGAGATAAGTCAATACTGCCAGGAAATATCACTTGAAAAAACATCTATAGTTCCACTTTCTCATTTTGAAGATGACTGCACTCATATTACATTTTTCTTTTTTGTCAGACAGCTCATAGTATGGGCAGAATGCAGTCACGAGGGGAACATCAGAATTTGAACCTGTGTAGTTTGGGTATTTAGATGCTTTACATGAACGCCTGTCAGAGCTGATGTCTCTCGGGGTCTCCGAGGGATTCAGACTTGAGGAGCAAGGGCCTCTGACAGTTGGGAGGATGCAGCCAGACCTTGCGTACCAGTAAACTAAAACAAGAACACGTTTCCCGTAATATACATCGATTCCCCTCCCATTTTAGTATTTGTGTGTGTGTTTGTGTGTGTGCGGTAAGTGACTTTGTGTGGCCTTGTGGTGTTACTGAGTTCACACACTCACAAGTGTGCCTGGGAAATTTCCGTAACATAGTGTATGAACTTCTAAAGATGAAACAGAAAGCTACTTTGAAACTTATCATTGCAAATATTTAAAAGTCTGTTTACAGTTTAGGGGTAGATGGGACTCCACTACAAGCTTGTAAAGATATGATAACACATCATTTTCCGAGCGCTTTCTTTCCAAGCAGGCTCCTCTCTTTCCACATAAATCTTTCCATATTTACATCTCGATTTATAAAAAGTCCAAGGCCGACATTCCCTTTCTCTCATTGTGTCATCCCACCCTTCCCTAAAAGCAGTTATTGTTAGCACGTGGCATCATTGCAGCCAAACAACAAAAGGGATTGTCCACTAGAGGATTAGGACCTGACATCATCTCTTCCTTGTCTCTTTTAATAGTTATTTGATGTCCAAATTCAGTTGCACCTCTGCCACACTACATCTTTAAGAGAGTGGAGCTCCTGTTAGGGAAGGCACTGTTACATAACAGAGCCCCCCCCCACCCCTTCCTTTGCACATGTTTCAGAGTGTGACTGCCATGAGTTCACTGAAAAGGGGGACAGAGGACCCTCTGAATGATCAGTGCTGGAGGAGGGGAGGAGAAAGAGTGTGCGTAGTAGTGCGATGTCCTCACAGTACATCATTCCTCCTCTCTCTGTCACCCTCCACCCTCTCCCCCAGGCAGTCAGCCGTCCCCTACCCGTGGACAATGGGACTGTTCAACCAAAATAGTACCTTGCTTTAGCCAGGCTTCCTGCCTGTGTCCTGGCCTTGCAATATTTCTTGCCCCTTATCAAAAGGGGATTCCAGTGGATTCCTAACTCCAAATGGTGACTGGGGTGGGGGGTGGGGGGGAGCAGTTGGGACACAAGGTCCGCTCAGTTTAGTAGACAACTGCAGATGGGGGAGAGATGAGGAGAAAGGCTCAGTACAGCTGTGAAGATGGGGAGGCTCAGGGCTGAGGGAGGACTAAAACAGAGATATCACACATTGCAGTCGAGAGAAAGTGAACAGGCGGGAGCATACTACAGGACAGTCTAGAGTAGAGGGCACCAACACAAGCTTCCTGTGTGGCTCATGGTCGGCTCAGATGCACATGTCACATCCACAAACTGATGGACCTGCGCTAACTTGCAGCTGGCAGAGAACTCATTTGAGATTAGTCGAGTCTGACCAAATTAGACCACAGACAACAGTGCCTCACGTTTTAGCAACAACAATGGACATGCATGCTGTCAAAAACAGACTGTGCTTGCCCACAGAAAACACAAATGATGGCTTTAAATAGGCTTAGTGACTATAAAATCCCCCCCCAAAATCTTGGCCTGGAGAGAAAGTAAAAAGGAAGTACTGTAACAGTCGTCAGCATACAAAACATTTGTATTATCCTTTTAATATCTGTTAAGTGCTGTGTGAAATAAAATGTCAACCTATTTTGAATGATTATGTTATTACTCGTTGTCATGTAAAGTGCTGAGCTATATGGGGAAATCTCAAAACAACCTCATTAATATAATCTTTTGGTGATTCATTTACATTGTTTACAGACCTAAAAACAAAACAGTGACAAACAATAATTTGGAGAACTTTGTTTTGTGTTCACTGCATATTCAAGAATCAAATAACCAACGATATGAAATGGATGAGAAAACAGAAAAGGTTTTCAGAGTAGAATACTTATTTCAAAGTGGTTTAAATGGTATGAAAATATGATCATTAGTACAAGAAAACTATGCATCTTATCATGTTCTGGAATCTTTTTTTTTTTTCATTTGTAATGAAAATAACAACGAAAACAAAACAGTAGGTCTAGGTCTACAACAATTACAAAGTCTGGGCACTTCTGAAGAAATAGTGTTTTGTGCTCATTCACATTTGAGTTCTGTTGCTTTCAGCCATTTACCTAATTGCAATCATAGAAATGGGGCACGTTTCATCTGGTAGCTGGCCTATTTGGCCTCATATTCACAGCCTGCCATTCTATTACCGCTTTATTTTGTTAAGCCCATATGATAGCTGTCATGTTCACATAATGCTGCCTTAATTGGAGCTGTCCATTCCAGTTAGACATGACTAAACTGATGAAGGCTCCAATCACTGTCATCATCAGACCTTACAACTGTACTTGAATGTACTTCTAAACAAAGCAACAGTTGGAAAAACAAAAGTAAAACCAGTTTTGCAGTCGACAAGTTTGCAAACATGATAAAAAAAAAAGAGCTTGAGACCACATGAAGTACTGAGGGTAATATGACATTGCTCTCCAGATTTCTGAGAAAAGCAACCATCTCCTCCATTTCTCAAGCTCTCTCTCTCTCTCTCTCTCTCTAAAGCTCTATGCGCTCTTGCAGCCTGAAGACAGAGCCTGTCCTCCCCAAGGGTTCTGCTCGGTGCAAACCCAAGACTTTTTCTCTGCATTGTGTGGAAGACATGTTGTGAAAGGTTTTGGCTCTGACTGTCTGACAGCAGTGGGGGCTGTCTGTGTGAGGGCCTCATTCATGGCTGTGGAAATATGATGTGGTGAGTAGTTGCATATGGGGCTGTACATCTCTCCCCCTTTCCGTCTGAAGTGCATTCAAACCACGTCGTCCTACTGAGAGCTTCATTATGCTGCCCAGGGGAACACATCGTCTCTGTGGCTGCATCATGGATCTCTCTGTGGACTCTGCCTCTCTGGTTTCTTTCTCTGTCTATTACACAGTGCAGTGACTAACTGGGACTGCACCTTGTCTATCCCTAGAGGACCACCAGGACTGAACAGCACGTGTCCTCTCATCAGCAAATATCCCCCGCTCATCCTGCTGACACCCCTTTAGTTTAATGTGGGAACTCTAGGGAGAATGTATTTCAGTCAAGCTACAATGACTTTAGAAGAATCTGTCTCTCCTTTATATTGTGAAACTATCAATAAAAAGATGAGTTCTCCTATATGACCTATATGAAACTTGTGATGATCCTAAAAGATACTTTCAGGATAGCTACTGCACTGGACAATACAAAGGGGAAATTTCTAAATGAGTGTTGAAAGGTATCAATATATTGCCTTCAAAAGCACATTTAGGTGTTTGAATGCACAAAAGCCTCCAGGTAAACTCAAATTGAGCTGTGCACGAATGTGAATAAAAAGGGCGATCTCTTTGCAGTGTGTGAACATGTGATGTCGTTACATGTGAGCAAACCCCAACCCAACAAAACCAAAATGACTCACAAGAATAAAACACACGCACTGATCACCAGTAAGTATACTTGTCCCTCCGATTCAAAACACGTAACACATACCAGCAGCACTTGGGACAGAATGCGGCTCCATACAATTAACAATTGGTTGCATTCCCTTAAGGATTTTCCCAGACAAAAGTGCTTGCCGTATCAATACTGTCCCTAGCTCCCTCCCTTGCCTGCAGTACTGTGGTATCATATCTGGCCTCTTTGTGCACAGGGGGATTTCCAGCCACTGAAACGGTGAGCCGGTTGGGAATGGGCAACCCACCTCTGGGCAGCGTGTCTTTAACCGTGTGGGAACGGAGCACTCCGTATGGGACTGGATGACACAGTGACACACGCACACATACTTTTTTGGGGCACAGACACAGTGACACGGTGACACAGCTGGTGTGAGTGTGTGAAAGTAACAGAGCAAATCTGAAATGACACCAGGCCAAATAGTAGACTCTCGTGATATCAGTCTGGCCTGTCAGTTTTACCTGACCCTTACACAGAGGCAGATCTTTTTTGTGGAAGTGACAGGACAAGGGCTAACAATGTGCCAACATGTGTGTATGTGAATCTGTACGTGTTTGGATGTGAAAAGGGTACCAACTACTGGAACTCCAACATTCCCCATCTCCTTGTCAAATCCAATTAATAAAGACATAATGCAGATGTCCTTCATATATCTAGAAGAGAGGACTGTTGCTTTGATGAACAGCATGAAAACATTCCATCTGTGACAATAAAATATAATAATAAAAGTCATAATTAATAGAGTGTGTGTTCCTCTTTGCATCTTGTGCCAGTTTGTCTTTCCAAACAGCGAGCATCTCACACACATAAATATTACAATGTTGGTTTGATCATTCAATCGTTCTACCAATTACTACAGAGAGTTCCCACCCAAAACTAGCCACCCATACCCATACCCACCCACACACCCACACCCACACACGCACACCCACAACCACCCTAACACACACACACCCACACCCACCCTAACACACACACACACACACACACATATTTAAACAGCTTCTCAGTGTGTCAGGAACAAGTATGCAACACTGAAAAATTGGATACCAGTAACTTTATTAGAGAGGTATTGCAACTCTGAGTGGTTTGAAACAAGATGCAAATGTATATAAAGGTAATCCTGCACACAAAGATTTAAACACATAAGTCTGGTTGGTGATGACATATAGGTTTTTGCAAACCTGTAGTCTGGTTGCTTTTGTTCAAACAAAGGTTCAATTTTATTGGTGTGGAATTCAAACACTTTGAATTTTAAGATACAGCACAGTAACTCAGTGACCATCCCATAAAGGTCCTGGGATTGAATCCTTCGGCCAGCTGGGATTCTACACTGGGACCTGCAGGTAAGGTGAACTAGAAACTATAAATTGGCTGAACTGTGAATGTGTTTCTCTGTCTGTACTGTGATTGACTGACAACCTGTCCAGGGTGTACCTCGCCTCCAACCCCTGAACATTAATAACAGTTTTTCCATGAGTGGTCAGACATTTGGAAAGGATTTCTGCCAAGGAAAAAAAAATCATGGAACATAGAGAAGCTGATCAAGTTGTGATCTGACCCAACCAATGAATTAAGGTTTCTTTGTGTTTTACTGTGCAGTGCACAGTAATGTTATCTTGCTCAACAATCTATGGATTTGACTCACTGGAATAGTGGTATGGTTGGTTTAGATTTTAACAATTAAGATTCCATAATTCCAATTTCGATTTATCAAATCCTCTGGCTTTTGGTGACAAAAGATCAATTCCTCTCCAGTTAATCTTGACACATCCACTAATCAACAAACAAATGCCATACTTGCAACCAATGCATTAACATGAAAGAACCCTCTAGAACTCACAATAATATCTGTAATTTGTGAGATACTGTAGATAATTTGGGAAACCACCATTTGTAATCTGTGTGCAAGCAGTGCTTGCAAATTGATTCAACTCTATGTTGAAAGAAAAACCAAGCATTTTCAACAGATTTAGGTGACCACAATTTGGCATAAGTGACAAGTATTTTTTAATCATTTTCAATAAAAGGGTAAAATAAAGAAAAAAGTTTTCTCTATCTGTCATGCCATAGTTAAATGTTCATAATCTAAAAAGGTAAATTATAGAAATAATTTCAAAATCATCCAATGAACTTGATCCCTGATCTGAAGTTTATATGGGGACATCAGAAATGTTGCATTCTTATAGCATACAGCAGGAAATGCTTATCATGTTTGAAAGACTCTCTCAACTGTATGACATTATTTGCATAAACTTGCACCTGCACAAACAATCACACAGTTATTACTTTTTGCTGCATCACTACTTCACTTTTTGTGAAGCTTGGCCACATTTTTGAGATCTGGCTCCTATCCACTATATTATTAATGCAGTGCAGTAGGTCCAAACGTAATATCAGGAATCGATACATGTAACTGAAAAACATGTTTGTAAAACTCATACAATTATATTAGTAGTCTTGTACGTCAAATTGTAACTGCAGGCAAAGTTGAGTTCTAAATCGGGTGTTAAGGTATAGGCTAAAGGCACTTTAACTTAATTAAACTTAAACTTAACTGATTTAAATCGAAATTCTCCTGACATGTACGTTTTTGTTGAGTTGAATAACAATCTTTGCGCGTTTGCTTCTCAGACCAGTGCATATTTTAACCTCTTCTACTAAACCTCTATTTTGGAACAAAACCTAGAGATTTATTCCTAAATTAAATTGGCTTTAGCTCCTGAACCACATTGACCAGCTGCACAAATGAGGTAATTCCAGAAACCTCCCAAAGTTTCTTGTGAAAGTGTCAGAAACACTCGAGGTGATACAGAAATAGAGCGGAAAGTCTTTGAAGTCAGTAAAAATTGAAACATTTTGTCCACCTAAAATTAAATGTCTTTTCAGTCTAAATAACTGCCTGTGTTTGTCTGTAAAGATCGAGGACAGTGTGGAGCTGTAACTAAATACCGGTACCAATGAATACCTGCCTCACATTTAAAGAAAATAGCACACAGAGTGATAATTCTACAGTGTTTTTGTCATGAAAAGGTCCAGACAGATTTTCAAAAAGAACATTTGGAGACTCCTAATTTTTATAAACATGTCCTGATTATGACAAAATCACAACAAAGGGAGAGAGGGACAACTAGTGGATGCTGGTGCTCTGGTGGAGTTAATGAGGTTAAAAGCCTGAAAGGCACATGTGACTGCTCTGTAGTGTGACAAATTCTTTACATTCTTTCTGATAAAAGGAATTATAATAATCAAGAACTACTCAAAAATGCACTTGAAGCTGATACTGCAGTAAATGTGTTAATTAGGCACACAAAGATGGAATTTTTCAGAGATAAAAGATAAATCATAACAGATTTAAAAAGCTGTAAAATCCATTCTTAAAATAAAATTGAGAGTAAATCCTCCCTGCTAATGGAAAATTATATATTCATGCATAAACACATTACAACTGTGTAATAATGCTATTCAAATATAATGTGAGAGGTCTAATGCAATAGCTGATAAACCGGATACACGTAATTACAATTAGAGTGCTCTGACAAAGGACCTTACACAGAGTATGTGACCTCACATAGTGCAGCTCTTGTACAAGCAAAAACCTAATCTTGTGTCTCAATGACTGAATCGCTAAAAAAACAGGTCTGGCCAATGGTCAGTAATGAGCAGACAGAAGGTTAATCAGATCTACTCGGCAAACGCAGAAAACCCCAGCTGCACAGAAACCATTCTTCTCTTAACAGACTTGTAATTGCAGAGACAGACAGACAGATGCGGCTTACAAAACAACTCGTGAAGAGGAATGCCCGCCGTTTGGCATGTACAGTACAACAGATGAATGGCTTTTGTTGAGGGGTTTCACTGGGCCTAGTTGACAGAGGGCTAAAGTCAGTGCTCCCCAGCCCCGTAGACAGACGGGACAAAGACAGGCCAGTGTATTTCACCCACAGTTTTTCTCTAGGGGCCTTTTCACAGCTAATCCACTGGGCCTGAGAGGAGCAGCAGGACAGGTCAGTAATGCTGCTCCACCTCTGCGGAGGCCTGAGTCTTTGGCAGCATTATGAAGGCAGATAAAGGAGCTAGACGCTGCCTTCTGTGTCTCTGAAGTCACTCTTGTCGGGCTGATCCTGATCCCTGACATCGGACTATTGGAAGCATGGCTGGCAGGTCATTGGCTCAGTTTGATGGCCAGGTAAGCTGCTGTAGAGCCTGCTGTTACTATAGTCTGCCCTGGCTGGACGCTCACACTATGGCCTGGCTGTCATGAGATCAAGAACACACATCCCTACCTTCCATAACCACCTCCCCTCCCTATTTGTTTCTGTCTTTTTCTCTCTCTGGCTCTCTTTCCCAGCTCTCCACCCTACTTCTGGACGCCCTAAATCACCCAGCCCACTTTTTTTTAATAGTGGCCAATGCCTCTGAATCAAAAGCACTCTAAATATGTCACATTCCACATGGTACCTATCTCTGTGGTGGCAGGACTTTCTCACAGAACTTAAACCCTATTTTTCTTTGAATGAGAGTACTCTATTGTTGTTCGAATTGTCCATCCAAACCCTAGCAACTTCCCCAAATCGGTATGCCGCAGGAATTCCTGGCTCCACTGCCAACTCTAGCTACCTGGTAAAGGGGATTAGGGCTGCTTTATCCTTTAGTCAAGAATGCGGAATGGCTGAACTTCTGACCAAGTCAGACAAGCTTGACATTCAAAGCCTGTGTTCCAGGGTGATGCCTCCAACCTCTAGTGTCCCTCTCTCAACTAAAAATTCCATCACTACAGGATAATTTGATGAAAATATCAAAAGCACTTAAGAAGCAATTTGGAAATAACCTACAGTATGTGATGTATGCTGATGCAAAGGTGATGTTGACACACAAGCTTTCATGGAACGTAGAGATCAAAGATTTCGGAAATAGTTTAACACCCTTGCACGTATTAGGCCAAGAGCCATATTCTTAATATAATTATAATCTTAACACTCATGTTTGAACACCATCCATCCCCATCAAAGATGTTGAGTTAGAACAGGTAAAACCATGTGCACACCCATTTGTCCCACTCCTCCCCTCAGTCTCCAGGCTACCATGTAAAAATAGCTATCATTGATAGCATTCCTAAGTCATGACGCTGTGCTCAAGGTGACTACCACTCCCAGTAACCTGGCAGCTAGTCTCTCACACTCAAGAAGAAAAAAAAAGACAAACATGGGTGAAAATCCTACAATAAAGATTGTTGGTAGATTAGCACATTACCAACACATCTTCTAAAATGTGAAATGCAGATCATTAGTAAGAGATGCTGTATGTTTTTCGAATACAGCTACAGCAGCAGTTTCCACAATATAAAAAAACTCATGACATCAGTAAATACTCATGCATTTTTAAGTTAACGTTCAAAATGGCTACATAAGTCGGACTTGTGAAATGGCAGAAGTCTGAGGCACATGCCAAGGCAGGACTGCCCCACAGTGTGTATTAAGGCAGGGCAACTCTTTCCCTCCCCTTTAGGACAGTTTAATAGTCTACTGTGACCTGCTATAGAAAGCAAGTTACAGTGGTTGGATCTTCAGACAAATTTTCAATATGAGGGAAAAAAAACACTTCAGAGGCTTCTTATAAGTGGAGCCAAAGCAGCTGCAAAGTGGCTTATGACATTGGCTCATCACCTCAAGGTGTATCATAGGGCATGTTAAGTTCTTTAAGCCCACAGTGGTCTTTCTGTACAAGGCTGCCTGTCTAAACAGTCCCACGCTCAACCAACTACATGGCAACTCACGCCAACACTGTATACAAGTGATTCTAGATTAGTTACTGAATTTGTATGTAATGTTAGCATCTCATCTCTTCATGTTTTCTTTTTGTTTTGGAAACTAATTTGTTAAGGGCCTCATTCCCCTACGTTGTAGAGATCTACTGAGAAAAAAATCTAAGGTAGGAGAGGTGTAGCCTGTGTTTAAAGCGTAAACTTAAAATTCTAAGAAACTGTTGCTAGGCCACAGCCCAACATATGATCAAACACAAAAACCAAATCTTGTATTATCTAAAATCAAAACCAAACGGGGCTTTTCCTTTTTTAGTCACTGCCTGTTCAAGTGATACCACATAAGACAAATGAACAGTATAAAAAAGAGTGAAGAATCTTACAAAACAAGGTGTGTCTTGGTTTTGGCAAAGTAAATGTGTCTTCCTCTAGTGTAGAGAAAGAGTAAACAGGAACCTCTCCTGTGAATATGTTTATTTTGAAGATTAAACTGAGTGCACTGACAGGTTTGCATCTACGTGACCTGTCATAAGGCTTCTACCCTCGGATCATGTGCCAGCCTGGCTATTAGTTCTACTTTTCAGTCAGTAAGTCCTGCTGCCTCTTTCCCTCACTCAGCTTCACTAGTCAGTGCTGCTGTCCTTCATGGGGGATTGGGAGGCACCTGTGAGGGGGATGCTGCGGTTGGCCTTGCCCTCCTCTCAGTTATGGAGACCAGCTGACTTCTATCAGAGGGCCAAGTCTATCAAGGACAACAACACTCAGGCATACCACTGAGAGAAAGACACTAACCTCCTCCAACAACCAACTACGTGAGCAGACATGGACACAAATCTTCCCCCGTCACATACAGAAACTGGCAGACACACATGTACATCTACATACACATTGGAGTGAGACTTGGGCCGTGTATTTCTGCCCAAACCCGACCCGAGTCTGAACATCATTTCTACATTTTTGTGTGAGCCCAGCAGACCCGATGATTGGAACCGGGTTGTCAGGTATCCAACCTCTAATACGCATCTGCATCAATATGAATGTGACTTTCAGTGTTTTGCCCCTTTCTTTATAATTGCTCCTTTCAGTTATATACTCTTAGCTTGGGAAATCTAACAGGCTTTTTCATTCTTCGAAAACCCTGTGGCAGCCAGAGTAGCGAGGACTAAGGCTCTGGCCCGACACCTGATGCCCTCCTCCTGGCACCAAGGGCCACTGAAAGATTCCTCAGGCCTGTGAAACCAGCCGGCTGTGCACAGGGTTCAAAGATTCAACAAATTCCAGGGCAGCTCTCAGGGGAGAGTTACTTTGTGAGTGGCCACACAGAACCAAAAACCCTCCAAATATTTGAGAAAGGTAATTATAGACTCACTAAACTTACAGGGACAAATATGTTCTTTTGATTTATACATTTGGATGGAATGTTTTATTTTACATATTATTTTAATAAGCAACATTATCTCAGTACTTAGAGTAATAAATATTATAGCATAATTAAATGGTTACATTATAGTAACAACTGTTTGTTACTGCAATGGTAAAGTCTACACTTGCAATAGTCTGTCTGTTATAAAGTGATCACTAATGGCCATATGCAGAATTAGGTGATGAGGAAAAAAAAACTTCCTATTTCGGTGGGAAGCCGGGTACTATTAAAGGATGATGTGTGTGTGTATGTGTGTGTGGGGCCTGTCCAGATGGACCAAGGGCCAATATGGACGGAGTGGGGTCATAACAGAAACCAGAGTATCAAAGCTGAGAGGCTTGATTCCAGAAACTTGGCACTTTCAAGTAGCACTTATCCAGGGGTATCATATAAACTTAACCCTGCTGTCAGAATGGCCGCCTGGAAGGAAATGAGTTGAGGGTCATGACCTTGAAAGCACAAGTCAAACGTTGCTGGCCATGGCACACAGAGAGTCACAAGGTAAGCTGCACAGCCCCAGCTCTGGCATGCCAGATGGCTCTAAAATCTGAGTCGACGGCTGATGGAAATCTCTGAAGACCCACGTCCTGTCTCAGCCCCCTCCACGAGAGCAACAGCCTGATACATAAGTAACATGGCAACTGTCACAGAGTGACCACACACCACTTCGGACCAATTTCGCGCCATATATCTTTCCACTAAATCCAAAAACTCATAATTGTCAACATTAAGAAGCAAGAAGGGAACAAATAAGTTAACTAAAATGTGAAGCCATATGTTTAATTTCTACTGAGCAAAATTTGTTCAGCTGCATCTCGTTGGCAGGGCTTGATTATTTGGTTTAGGGATATTCAATTTCATGTTTTTAAAACTTTGAATAGTTGTAATATTTGCTTCACAATGCCCAAATGATTGTCAAGCTCCTTTTTCACTTCTGGCCAGCTATGTACAACCTGGGGCGAACACAGTTATGTCATGAACCACACTGCCAGCAACACAAGTAGGTCATAATGATGCATCACTACTTCCCTCCAATATCACTGTGGTAACAAAAGTAACAAATAATTGATGTAGCACATCTCGCTTTCACACATTCTCTTGCCGCTCATACATCAGATATTCACTTCATATTAAGCAATCTGCGCTTCCAACAATCTTTGCCTGAACTGCACTGCAATGCAACTGTCCAAACAGTAACTGTCAGCAACTACTAAAGTGTCTGATGGATCTGCCTGCACTGTGTTGGTTGCTACAATAATTAAGCCAGCATTAGTGTAAATGACAGGATAATTTCTTGACTTTATAAAGCAGCCACATGTCTTTTCAACTTCCCCCCTGAGCCCTGTTTGCAGTGGAGAGTAACATACTGCTAATGACTGTTTTTGGTCAGGCCCATTGACTGTATATAAAGATGGACATCATGACAGCTCCCCAAAAGTAAAGCCAAAACATCTCGATCGCTTCTTGGTGTCTGGCTGCAGTATAGGTCATAAGTCCCGCCCCCTCCATGTTAGCGAAAGGGTTTATGAGCTAAACTAAAATATCAAAGTTGATGTCAAATTAATTTTTCCCAAAGATGGTTTCTGTCATTTCAGACAGTTTTTATCATGCTGATGTTTGTCCAAGTGCTCATTTTTCTGATAAGTTTGTTTTTAATTAGTTATTTGACGATATAAAAAATGGGGTGTGATGTCATGATTGACAGCTGTGACAGCTGCTCTAAAATCTCTGTCAGGTGGGGGAACAGCTGAGGGAGCGTGTCCCATGGGCCGTCATCCCACCACCTGAATCTACTCCGCAGACTCTGGCTCCAAATGACATAACAAAAGCAAGATGGCAGCTCCTGGAAAAGAGATATTTTGGCTTCACTTTTGCATAGTGGTAGGAAGTGGAGACGCATTGTCCATATATATATATATATATATATATATATATATATATATATATATATATATGGACAACACTTCAGGCCCTTTGACTGACAAGGTAGGTCTCACAGTGTCTGCTCTCATTCCATTCAGTCAGCAATGTTGCACAGTGGACCGACTTTGCTCGAAGTCACAGTGAGTAGACAGTTTTCTGGCTTGGTTGCCTAAGTAACTTTCCCACAAACATTACACTCCGAAAAAACAAACAAAAAAACCCTTTGTGGATGACATATTTGACAGCAGTTTTATTTTTTGTGAACACAATTACACAGTCTTCCTTTAAATATATAGCAATGATGCTGTCAAAGGGAGAAAACCCCCTTCCCCCTCTCTCATCAATGGTTTATCCCACCAGGTCTACGGATTACACATTTCAAACCTTCAGTGACCAGTTCAACCTGAGTCCTCCTGCTCACTGCCATTACACCGTGCACAATGGCTCATCAAGGTGTCTTATTTCTGAGTCGCATTCTTGAATGAATGCAACCCTGAAATCAAATCATGTGGAAATGAAGAGAGAATAGGTGGTCTCTGGCAAGGTTGATTGGTGGATGTGGGTGTTCAGAATTTTAAACAGTGCAAATGCAGGCACAGAGATTCAATAAATTGACAGTTCACTTAACATATAGAGACACAAGAAACAAATCTGTCTCCCAAACACTCTAGTTATACTTATAAATTATATCTACAGTAAGTCTAATACTTTTAGGTGCAAAAAATGATGACCAAGATGTGGGTCTGCTATAGGTTCACATCTTCTGCAGTCAGTGGTATTGCAAATGGACGCTGAAGATCTTGAACATGAGGATTTAGATTTTTACTGTAAGCTTCAACTTAAAGAGCAAAACTGAGCACAGCAAATGAACTTTTATGCATACTACAGGATTCAGACTTTTCTAGGCGTAACAAGTTTTATGAATTCAAATGTCGTAAAAACTAAGTTGCTGTTTCTGTTAAGTCAGCAGCAATTGCTACTCTTAGGATTTTCCCATCATTGGTAAAGTGACTGACCACAAGATTGTCTTGTGGACGAAGACATCCTACATTTTGTGTCCAACAGGAAACTTGAACGCACTATTTCCAAATCATTTCCTCTGTTCAGCTTGTATTGTGTGTGTTTTCAATATGTAGCAATATATCTAATGAAACTGTCTCTTATGAAATAATCTCTTCACTGATAGCCTTCCCGGCACTGACTAACTGCCGAGAGTGAGTGCATTTGGATGTTATCATGAAATGCATGTTTCATTTGCAGACAACTGACTTTTGGATTTGTCCAAAGCACCCACAGTCTGTTGGTATTGAGCTGTTGTGGTGAATGTCAGGACTCAATACAAACAGCCTGAAATGTGACCTCATCTTAAACTGCTATGTAGGGGCAGATTGTATCCTGCAATAGACATCAGAATTAGGTTCCTTCTATGTCTGTTTACCTACTTAGGAATTCTTTTAAATTAGAATTATTTGACTTTGATATAATTTACATGTACTTGTGATTGTGTTCAGTCTGTCATTGTGTTCAAAAAAGAAAACATAGATGGCAGCCTTGCAAAAAACAAGAATGGCTGATGGAAATAAAACAGAAGAGGAAGTGTGCAACTCCTGTTCTCCACCTCTTCCTCCTGTACTAACGCGCAAATTGCAGGGTCCATAATGTCAGCTGGTTATGGCCCTGGTAGGTGTTTTAAAGTCACAGCTTTATAAAGTTTTAGAGAATCTGAGCAGGTGAAGTGTTGCAGTATTTGTGGCAATGGTTTTGAATAGATTTCATGTATTGTAAAATGAGACGCAGCAAATGAAAAGTTCCATCACTTTAGAATTCAGGCATCAACTACCAACTATCAACTACCTTTAACTAATGATATTTTAATTATCGATTAACCTTTTGATTATTTTGTCAATTGATCGTTTTGTCTATAAAATGCCCATTATAATGTCTTGGAGCCCAAGGTGGTGTTTTCAAATGTCTTGTTTTGCCTGACTAACAGTCCAGAAGTTTCAGTTCACTATTATGTATGACACATAAAAGTTAAAAATCCTCACATTTGAGAAGTTGCGGCCACATATTCCTGGTATTTTCCTTAAAAAGAACCCAGACTAGAATGATTTTTTAATTATCAAAATAGTTGCCAATTTATTTTCTGTTGATCGATTTATCGACTAATAGTTGCAGCTCTAAATACCATTATACTATATATATATATATAATATATAATATATAGGATAATTAATTTTAATTCATAGGTCCCCCAAGGACAAGTGAAGGCTGGCCTTCTAGGATTTAAATTAGCAACCACCCACCTCTCTAAACCTTAACTGATGACAACAACCGTTACAGGGAGTGACAACAACAGTTATGTATGATTATGAGTTGTATCTAGCTATACAAAAAGAAAAAAAAAAACTAAACGCTAAGTAGAAAAAAAACCAACCCAAAACACCAGTGGCCTCACATTCCTAGAAATCCTCCCAAAAATGAATACCAAGAACAGGACGTGCATGCAGTCTTCACTGCGTCACTGTGTTTCCATTCTGCTGTTTGGTAGCTTGACAAAAAATGCTTTGTTGCCTCTTACAAACGCCATCACATTCAAACCTTTACATGTTATTTGAACTGTGACGACAATGACGTTGATAGTTACTGGTAATATATGACATTATTGTGCATGACTGCAAGGTATGCTTTTTATGTGTTGAAATCATTTAGCTATGAATAACAACGTAAAAATAAAAAAAACTGTGATGTTGATAATTATTGTCACAACTGTGGTCTGAATATATGCGTGTTAATAGCACTGCAACCTAAAAAATTACTTTGATATACAAAATGAGGTTAGCAATTGACCATGTGGTGTTCTAGTGAAATGTGTGGTTTAAGTTAGGGGAAACTACCCAACACATTTTTCTCCACATCTGCCTACCAACAGCTATACAAACAAACATATGTAAACATGGACATTACATTTTACATAAACCCACACCTCCATCAAGTACATGCATGCAAGTCCCCAAACGCATACTCACAAATGACTCACCCTCACTTATCCTACCTGCAGAGCAATACACCTACATTCACACAAACACGCACACACATATCAATTAAAACACTAACTTTGTGCTGGCTAAAGGAAAACTAGGATAGTGAAGATGTATAGTAGGCAAGGTGTGACTAGATCAAAGTGAATTATTGGTTTGGCTGGCAGAGTGGAGACTATCTTTCAAGGGAGACTGGTTCAACGGTTAGGCCCCAGATGGTTGCACACCTGTGGGCCTCAAAGAAAACACCCAGCCCCTAAAAACCTCCAGAGCTCCAGAACGAATATTCATAAAGCATCTGAGAGCTGGAATCTGATCCATCCATGACCACAGATCAGGTTACACAATTATAAAGACAAGGGACCTTTCTGGGCTCAGAAAAAACCCTCCTATTGAAAAAAATTTGATGAGATTCAAACAATCCTTAAATTGCCTTGTCTGTCTAGCAAATTATTAATATCAGGCGTCCTCTCATTCAAAACTCCCAACTGCTCAAACATAGCTTTTGTTGAATACATATGTCAAAATAAAAACACACTATTCTATGCATTGTATTCGCTATACAGTGTGACGCCATGTTCCTCCTTTGTATCATTATAATCGTGATCAGCTAATTCAATCAAAACATGACTCAAAAGCAGCACAGGTGGTTAAGCTGATGTGCCATATGGTGGAATTTTTTTTTGTGTCAGTCGATCACAGTAAATATTAAATGAAAGTCAATTATGTTTGGACAGTTAAATTGTCCAAGTGTTTATGACCTCACTCTTTGTGCTTTCACACCTGCCACTGTGTGTGGAGATAATTGGTCTCAATGGAGTGAGTAAATCACTCATAGGTTTCCAGTGTTTAATTCTCTTAAGGAAACAATAAGGACAACAAGAGGAAAGCGTCACAGTGTGAATAGGTATTGGAATTGGTTGATAAGATTATATAATGAATCATCACATTTCATTAACAATGTAAATCCACTGTAGCAATAGTCGATCTGATATTAAGGTTGAATGTTTTCATTTAAAAGTAATACTCACATCAGTAGTCATTCATTGGTTTCTGATTGATCTTCGTAAAGTTTTCAGAATAAACATAAATTAATGTAATGATTGTTTAAACAGAAGCTCATTTATGTTATATTGTAGCCTGTAACACAACACATGTATGTATTGTTACTCTAAGAAAATGTAATTAACTGAGAAAGCTTGAGTGCCAAGCATTAACATATGTTATCAGACAGTCCACTGCTTATATACAAATGACTTAATTTGTGTTTTTGTGTCATTTAAGGGTCCATGGAGTTTCCAGTGAGTCTCCTGATAATATGAAAAGCTCTTTACTGACATTAATTGTGTGGATCAGGGTTAATATTAGACCTGGTTTCTTAGTTTGAAACAGAGTCAAAGTTGGGGTGGGGTTTAGGACTAAAAATACTGCTAAAATTGGGGCTGAGCGAAACTCTGGATGAGGATTACCAGACCCAAATAGAGATACAGCAAATTTTGCCCACCAAAAGTGTCCTGGTAAAATCTCTCTGTTTGAGGCACCATGATTAACTTCATGTCCCTCTCTATTTAAAACTGTCACTGTAAGCCTATTGTACGCATGTGATACCCTACAAGCCCCTAAGCATGTCATGGTGGAACTGAGCTGTCACTGTTGTCTAGTTGAGATTAGATGGTGCCATAATATCACAAGTTTTAATTATTACAAATCAACATCATATTTTTCAAGCCTTGGGGTCTTCCCCATTCATTCAGTCAGTCCATATTAAGTCATGTAATGTACCTATGGGGTTTTTACCCTTATACTGCTTGACTAATACTATCTTCTAGTACACTCTTTATAGCATGTGAGCACCACAATATACTCGCTAGCTAGCATTAAAATGAATGCAGCAGTTCCATCTTAAGGTCATCAGTAGGTACTACAGCAAGAAACAAGAAACAAGAAACTATCTCTTTGTACATCTGTCTCTCTCATATAGAGACACTGTTTTCTGCTGCTTACGAAGTTCAAACAAGAGGATATTCATTGTGTGCAATACATCTGCAGGACAGTGGAATGAGAGAGAAAAATATGCATTATCTGCATAGGAAAGCTCCATCAGTGAGACTATTGAGGGAGTTGTACTCGGAGGAATTTAAAAGGTCTGCATGTCATTGACCAGAGGGTTCCTTCAAGCTATGAGCCCAGTTTGTTTGTTGCAAATGGAGATTTTTTGAATCGTGAGCAGCCCCATTATTTTCAGGCACACGTCTTTCCTGCATGAAAGACAGGAAAACACATGTGCTCATGCACGGATGCACAAACACAGGCATGTGTGCACACATAAGTAAAAAAACAAACAAACACACACACTCATACAGTTTTGGGGTGGGATGTTTAAACCTCTCTTGGCACCTGATCAGACCGAGTTTCCCATGAAGTTTTCTGTGGAGCAAAGTGACTTGAACTGATTGCAGCAGATAAGTGGCCTAAGCAAATAGCCCTTCCACTGTGACAAGGGAGTGGAGAGAGCAATTAGTCCGGTCTTGAGATCTACAATTCCATAACCTCAGATAAACCTTCTTGATTACCCCATAAAACTGGCCTTTCCTGAATGGCATGTCATTGAGGAGAAATGGGGCCGTGTAAAGTGCAAGGCTGGCAAAAGTCCTGGAGTTCAGCGAGTTAAAACCTAGTGCCATGGGAACTATGCCAATCATCCATATTATAAGTTGTGACAGAGATAGCTCTGGGAGTGAAGGCATACCAAACTAACACACAGAGAGCATTTAAGTGCAAACAACAGCGGCACGCTGTTGGCAGGTAAAAGGCGTTGTCTGCCAAAACAAAGATGAGCGCATGCTTTCCTTAACTGCTTTTAAGCACTGGCACTCAGTGATGACACTCAACTTTATGCCAATCCTAAGGTTTAAGAAAATGAGAGAGAAACGCATTATTGCCTCAGCAGTAGATATAGCTTGCTATTAACCTCATAGGATAAGACCAGGTCAATAAGTCTACATTAGATTATCACATCACAGCTGCATGAAACAAACCCTCTCTTTTTGCTACAAATGATTTCCTCTCAAACTACATCTAACTGATTTCTGTGAGCATGATCCACAGGCATGGATTTCATGGTTTCTCCCTGCTGAAACTGGCAGCTGGATTGAGAGTGCAACAGTGTGGCAGAGAAGAAGGCAGAGTTACAGTTACAGTACAGTACATCCCAGCTAACATTCCAACAGCTGATAGCTTCATAGCTCACAATAGACAGTATGTAAAGCAGCTCCTGCACATGGCCAGGATGCCACTGTGGGCACACACAGCAAAGTACAGTACAGCACAGTGTATGATCTAACCAGGAGTCTAGCAGACTCTGACAAATCCAGTAAGTGCCTGGTACAAACACTACATCACAGGGTGGCTCACGCTGACTGTATGGGTTAGGAACATACTTCAGCAAACATATAAAACACAGTATGGAGCATTACAATATACAGGATAGAAAACTATTATGTTGCAGTATAGTATAATATGGCATCATTCATCAGACTGAGTTAAGGGTGGTATGGCACAGATACAGGACAGCATAGCAAAATACAGTGTACTGCAGTCTAGATGGGAAATAACCAAAACACCTAAGCACAGGTCCTGGTAAAGTACAGTAAAAGGATTCAAGATGAGGGGGCTGAAGGGATCGAGGGAGGGAGGAGTGGAGAGATTGAGCGTAACAAGCAAGCACACATAAAGCCTGTCTCATTCTTTTTTCCCCTCCCTCCCTCTCAATGTCTCTCCCTCTCTCTCACCATTACAGCAGCATTAGAAGCTGAGCTGCTCAACTGTTCCAAGATGTCAGAACTACAAAGCTCCCTTGAATGAGGGAATGTGGGGCCCAGGGCGGCGAGGGAGTCTGGAACAGCTGGCCCAGTGGTGGGGCCTCCTGTTCCCTCGCTCTGTAGCTAGCTGGGACAAGACAGGGATGTCTGGCTGGGGTGGTGGTGGTGTGTGTGTGTGTGTGTGTGTGTGTGTGTGTATGTGTGTGAGGAGGGAGGTTGGATAGAAGGGGGCCAGGGAATGTTTCTGTCTTTTCAGTGTAGGAGGGATGACACAGGGATCACCAGCCAGGTCCCTCTGACCAAAGCTGGAGAGGACGGGATGGGTGGAGACAGAGGAGGAAGTGTGTGGCTGGGTGAGGTTGCAGACTTGTTGTCAGTGATGTTCAAGTTCATTTCAGGTTCTGAGATTTCAGTGAACAGTGGTTGCAAACATTGCACAAGGACACGTAAAGTACATCCCCCAAAAAGGAACTGAGCAAGGAGTTGGAAATCAAAAGTACAAAGCAGAGATTCAGAATGTGATTGTTTTTAGATATTTTGTAACACACACATGCACGTGCACACATGTGGACAGAGAGCTGCATCTCCATCTGCTCATGCTCTGTGCTTAGGGAGACATGGAAAATTACAGGGAGAGAACACTTGTGGCTTCCATCTCGTCTTTGGTGTCGGAGAAGTGTGACTTAAAAGGGAGAAGGATAAAAGGAGACAAACTATTTTCGACAACTGTAAACAGGAGAAAGCTCGGAGCTGTTGAAGCTTAGCGCATAGAATGAAAAAAAAGGGATATCATATAAGGTTTCAGTAGAGTTCAAGGGTGATATCATGTTAAATTAAAGCTTCATTCTGCAGTACAGCGAGACTCCGTTTCCCAGAACATGAAGATAGATGAACAAACGGGTGTTCATGTGAGTGTGTTGTGGGCCACCACACATGACGCTGGAAAACACGGCTCAGCCATTGCAGAGCACAGGCACAATGCAGGCAGTGGAGAGGGATTTTAGCAGCTACATCTGTGCTCACTGATATAGAAGAGCCACAATTACTAGCTGCAATGGAAATACAACTTTCAAAGAACAAACTCAAGGCAAGAAATTTAATGTAAACCACCATACAGTAAATGTAACCAAATGACGTCGGGTCCCATGAACGGGCTCTGGTGTTCATTTAAGAAATGGCACCATTTAGGAATCTAACTGTAATTGTATTGTTACTTGTTTTTATTGGTGTTTGTTTTTTCCACGCTTTGGGGGTGTTGTCATCTCCTTTCATGAGATACATATGAATTTGCTGGAGCTTTTTCTGACACATATATACGCATGAGGATACACCCCACCACGCAAAAACACACACATGTGCACGCACACAGAAACATAAGTGGATATACATGCGTATCTGCATGCTGCACACATACTGTACATCCACACCAACACACACACATACACACACAGCATTCCTGTTGGGGGTGTGAGCGCTGGAGACCTCATAGATTTTGAAGTTCCAAAACAGCAAAGTAAAACATATCCTTTTAAAGAGAAGACTGAATTATTTTACAGGAGTTTCCGTTTGAGGACGCCACACAGTCAACCATGCGCTCACTCCACACAACACCATAAAGCTCGTTCTTTGGGCGTTCTAGAGAGGCATCCAACTAAGATTAGAGCCACTCTTAAAACCGGATCTTAATTGTGTACGTTTGTAATTATACAATGGCTCCCCTCTTCCCTTCAGAGTGACTTAAACATCTGGAATTGGGCATGACATAGGCTTTCTTTACCACTGCAAGAGGAAGAAACAGTAAGTGAGTGTGAGATGGAAAGAAACACAAGAAAGAGAGGAAAAGCAAAAAAAGAGAGAGATCAAACAAAGAAAGGCGTAGAAATAAACTGGTGAAGATACAGCAGCTGAGACTAGTAAATGTGGGCTTTCCTTTCTAGTGTGCAAGCATGTGAAATATGTGCTGGAGGAGCACACAAAAGATGATTCCTGGAGTTCCTCTTTTGGCCCAGAACACAACAGTGGACAAACCAGCCAGCTATTCTATCAGCCAGCCAGCCCAACAGCCCCAGCTGCTGCAACTATTACTCCTGACGTCTCAGCCTGCTGGAGGCTGCACAGTAGAGCTGGGCGATATGAACATAACAAATATCATGACAGTTTTTGACCAAATACCTCGATATCGATATTGCAGCAATATTTAAGGGATGACTATTGGTGCCTTCACAAAATATTTACACCATGAGATTTTTGATAAATAATCATCAGTAATATGGATATAATGGCCAAGTGGGTAAAGACAAATAATAGAACAGGTTGAACAGCCTGGTAAGTTCAGAAAATTACATCACTTTACTGTAATGCAGAGAGACAACACTTAAGCCATATCACAATATTACAATATCAAAAATCTAAAACAATATCTCGTCTCATATCACAATATCAATATAATATCAATATATTGCCCAGCTCTAGTGCTTAGTGCATGTGCAAGCATCCACACACAACCATGAGAATGCACATGCATAGACTCCACCACAGTGCATTAAACATGTTTGGTGGTAAATGATCAAGTGTAGGGCTGAACAATTAATTGTGTATGAACATATGTCATAATTCCATGTATCTATGATTAATAACAATTCAGTCTTGTCCTGAAATTGCCTTAAATGTCCCAATATATCAAGATTACATGTGATCAATCACAACCTCCACATCTCTAATATGCTTCAAAAGATGTTGGTGTTGCCTTGGAAAGTCACACCATGGTGCAAAATCCCTCTTAAGGAGATTCAACTGCTTGTGGGGCCTTTCTTACACCAAATGTGGATGAACAGAGTTCAAATAGTGTGTGCAGTACAACAATGTCAACACTGAACACTGCAATTCTTCTTTGTAAGGGGCTTTGTAAGGGACTTCATGATGTGCGTCAGAGGTTTGGTATACAGTAGTATCTGGTCATCATGCTGAACAATGTTCTTGGAATTTGAGAGTGTACTAGCGTTAAACACATCGTAGGATGTGCAGAATTGTAGCCTGAGAATCATTTTTTGCCTTAAAAGAGAGACAGAGCTGTGCCTGCACAGAAAAAAAATCTAATAAAAACACCAAATATCATTCTTGTATTTTCTTGTAGGTCAAACATGTTGATTGACTTACAGTATATTCCTGGTATTCCCTTTACTGACTGTTACTGTATGTATTCAATCACTGAGGCAATTTCAACTGCAGCAAGTGAAAGGACGTATTTATTTAGACGGGGGTCAAACTCTGGTTTGATTGACATAATGGCATGGAAACAGTTCATTCATCTCTCCCATAAACTACTGCTTGTGACAGCCTGCGCTTTGAAACCTGAGCCGGCAGTAATCTACCTCCTGATATGTATAATGTTAACATTAAGTGAGGCAATAGCGCTCATTTCCTCAGTTTATTATTGCACACACTAGTTACACAAAGAGAGCAATCTTGCACAATTCACTTCTGTGGCGGGATTTAAAAAAAGAGGAAGCTTCCTTCTGTGGGAATGGAAAGGACAAACACCAAAAGTCACAAGAGTGCAGCGGGTCATTTGGAAAAGGAATACAAGCCTGCAATAGAGGGCTTGTTCCTGTTCATTTGGCCTTGATTCAGAATTCAGACCTGCAGTTAGTGTGAGACTCACATCACCACACTTATTTATTATGCCTAAATATGGTGGGATGGAAGGATGGAGACAAGGCAAGATGAATGTGAGGAAAGAGTGAAAATATAGCCAGTTTTATTCTGCTGAGCCTTTAGTAGTATGACAGATCAAACAATTATCTGTCTGGAGGATAATATGTTAGAGTTGCAAACCAATAAAGACATCTGTAGTGATTCTCTCTAAAACCTAAGATGAAAGGGCATCTCACAGTAGACAGATGGACTGACAAAGATGAGTGGCACCAGAGCCAAGTTAAAATTTCCTCCCATTTTCCCATCAGGACTGACAAAGAAAGACATCTATCCGAGACGGAATGCGTCAGATGAAACACCGCAAAATGTCACTTGAGTATCCTGTATTCCTACAATGAGTCAATTATACCTTTCGTCAGTCACTGGCAGAATACTGTACAGCCAGGACATTTGGTGACCTCAGACTGACTCCAGAGAAAGCAGGGACAAAATGACAGTCCAGCTCTGACTACAATGCCTTTGAGACCTTAAACCGTCTCTGTGGTATTTTCTCTAATGCTTTTAAAAGACACTGCCTGGCATACTGTGACCCAACTTGAAAGAATCGACATGTGACCAGTGCAAAGGCAAAAGCTGTGTTGTTACAGCATTATTATGGCAAAATATTATCAGAAAATATCAGGTGTGTGCACTAATCTGAGTGTATGTGCCTGCTTTCCTTGGCAGGTGGCATTCCCCTGAAAACACACACAAACACACACACACACACACACACGCTGTCCTCTGCATGAGATGACTCACATGCCGTGACATCTGGTTAGTGTTGGATACATTGTTCGGGGCAGCGCAATGACTTAACACTGAGCATAATGGAAGGAAAAAGGAAAAAGAGAAAGCCATGGAATAAAATACATTATTATAATATTAGGCCTCAGTTCTCCAATAATGTTTTTTCCTCTATTAACAATGAGACACCATACTGCCAACACAGGGGACAACTGTGAACTGACTACTTCCAGGACAGCTTCACTCTCTGGTAAAGAAGAAGTGGTAAGAGAGGTCAGGGGTGAAAGGTGGAAAACATTAGAATCTGAACTGAGATGAGAAGCTTTCCTTGAGGGAGATACTAAATCATGTCGTCATTTTTAGGCATGTTAGTAGCATGACTCTACGTCAGTCAGTCAATCGGTCCACCACTTTGGTCCAGACTGAAATATCTCAATATCCATTGGATAGATTTCCATGAAATCTGGCTCCTAGAGGATAAACTGAAAAAACTTTGATCTACATAGTGCCATCACCCAATACTTTAATGACCAAATACTTGCAAATTAATGACATTCCCATCAGCCTCAGCTGTACTTTGTTAAGTGCTGTTTAGCAAATGTTATCATGCCAACACTCTAAATTTCGATGGTAAACGTTATAACTGCTAAACATGAACATGCTAGCATGTTCATCATTGTGAGCATGTTAGCACGCTGATGTGAGCATTATGTGCTTAAGCACAGACACACAGAGTTTGCAAGTATGGTTGTAGACTTTTAGGTCTTGTTTTTGAAAATTCAAAACCAACTCTACTCACTTTTTTTCTCATATCGGCACATGTACCAGTTTCACAGACATAATAGCTTGTTCTTGGATTGAATAGGAAAGCAGCCATCAGTGTGAAGTTGGTTGATAGTGTCAGGTCTAGTGTAAATGAAACTGAGCTCTTGTCAGGAAAAAACAATAGCACTGACTGTGTATGGAAATGAGCTCAAGCCAGATCCAAAGCAAAATAATCTGCAGTGAATTTATCCTCTCATCCCTCATTACTGCATCCCCCCGTGGCTTCATCTGGGAGAGACACTGGTAGAGAGAGGCTGTTGAAGAGACCCACCTCCCTCTTCTCCCAGCACTGCCTCAGGAATGCTTTTCTTCTAGCCCCCTTAGCCCCATGTGTAGACGCCCTCTCTGCAGGGTGTGTTTTGCATGTAAAGCAGGCTGCAGATGCTGTCCGCAAAAGGGACCAGGAGGGACAAGGGGGACCAGGACACAAGGAGGCCCCACTGCCATGCCACCCGCCTGGCCTGGCCTCGCTTTGCTGCCACCCCCTCCGCAGCTCCCCTCCCACAACACCTCTCATTACTTCACCCTCTCCAGTCCCCCTTTCCATCCCCGGTTCGACATGCCACCCCTCCATCACCCCATCTCTCCATCCGCCCCCTCGACCATCCCTCTGCCACCCTCCTAGCACACGCAGTTGTGTGTCTCCTGGGAAACAAGCTGTAGCGGTGTATGGAGGCATGCTGAGCTCAGACACACACACACACACACACACACACACACACACACACACACACACACACACACCATACCACTTCAGTGGATAGAAAGACCTGAGAAACGGCATTTGGACCAGAGAGAGAAAGAAAGAGAGAAAGAGAGAGAGAGAGAGAGAGAGAGAGAGAGAGAAGGGAGAAAGAGAGTGATCACCTCTAATAAAATGGTTCTTTATAATCCTGTTATGCATATTCAGCTTGACATGACTACATTCAGGGAAAATAATTAACAAGTGTATGGCGTACATTAATATTGCATTTGACAGCAGACAGGTGGCTAGCTGGGAGCAGATGTTAGGAGGCAGACCAGAGAGAGCGAAACTGAGTGAGAGGGAGAGATGGAAAATTATTACAAGGTTCTATAGAACAAACACAACTAATATATAATCTTCAGAGTTTTTCAACTGCATCTTTGTAGAACATTAATCTATTAGTTGACTGTACATACATCTATTGAAAATAATTTTGATAAAAATGATTGTTGTTTAAGTAATTAATTAATTAAGAAAAACTGCAAAACAGTTGCAAGTTCCAGCTTTAAAATGATGCTGCCTTTCTCTGTTTTATATGATTATAAGTAAAGCACCTTTGAGGCTTGAACTGTTGGTTGTAAAAAAACAAGAAATATCAAAATTCACCTCTTCCTGCTCCGGAAATTGTGATTGCCATTTGTCATCTTTTTTTTTTTTTTTTTAACAACTTATGGATGAAATGCCAATTAATTAATTGAAAAAAAAAAAAAAAACGCAATAAACTGATTGATAACAAAATCTTAGTAAGTCTTAGTTGCAGCTCTACATCTCCGTATGATAAATCTCTACTTGACATACAGTAAAGCATCAGTTCATCCATCCTCCCAGCTCCTCTGTCTGCTGCACACAAAGCACCACAGTGTGGCCAGTCAGGGAGGGTGCAACTGGGATGACATAATGGTGTTTTCCATCCAACCTCTCCACTCCCAGGATCTGTACTGTGCTGAAGAAGGTGTGTGTATGTTTGTGTGTGTGTGTGTTTGTACTGTGGTAGGGTGAATAATTGTAGTGGCACACTGGTACATTTGGATAATGACCTTTTTTGTTACTTTTACAGTACACACACCTCAGCTGGTCTTTATATTTGCTGCCCTTGATCCCAAAGAGCACCATTGTGACGCCTTGCAACGCTTATATAAAATTACTTTCTTTTTTAATGCTTCATAAAGTGTGACACAGATTCAGACAGACTTTTCTAGATGGGACTGACTGGGATATTGGGGTTTTTCATAGAATAGCAGTGCAACACTTTGGCAAACTTGTGTGAAAGCTTTACTGCACATGTTGTGTGTGAATGCCTTGAATGAAGCCACACTGATCAAGCACCTGAGTTAACCGCTTTCCATTCATATAGCATATAGCACACGTGCAAAGCAACATCTGACAGAGCATTGAGCAATAACTGTAGATAGATTTGAGGTCTTTTGATCATCGTCCTGCATGGCTTTATGCTTCAACAACACAAAAGGAACCATCGAATAACAAGAGTAAACATTCATTTCCTTGGGTAAAGCCTCGGAGCAAGGGAGGGCTGATGCCTCCATTGTGTGAAACTGAGATGGATGTGTTGCCAGCACAACAGTTTGTGTGGGCTTCCCTGTTTCCCTCTAAGCTGCTGTAGTTGCCCCTAACTTTACAAAACTGTCTTGTAACAGCTCTCTCCTGTACTGTATAATGCATGATTCTCTTTTTGTGTTAATAGCTCATGGGGTCGGCTCTGTGATACCATACAGCGCTTGATCTTCAGGGAGTTTTCAGGGGGAAATGAGAGAGAATCATCCTTGTTTGAAGAAATACTCAAAGGTATTCCCATTATTAAAATGTAGACTTTGTCAATGAAATCAACTACTCCCCTTGCCCAAGTCTAAACAAATTTCTCACTGCGTCTGCTGCTCTTGTCTATAGTGGCTCACTGTGCTGGTGTGTCTGACTCTGTGCGGCTCAAGGGGCCCGCAGCAAACACACGGGTCAGGAGGCAGGAGCTCTGGGAGTCTCCATGCTTTGCTCCAGCATTTGGAATCACTCTCAACCTATCACAAATTCCTCTTTCTTGGCAGCTGTACAGTTTTCCCTCTCTCTCTCCCTTTCCTCTTTTCATCAGTGCTGGCAGTAGAACTGTAGTCTACATTCTGCACTAATTAACAACCTTCAGAGGAAGACCACCAAACTGGCAAACTGGCACACTCAAAGCACACTTACAGTAAGACTCTCTTTCTATCTGTTTTTATGTTTCGCCATTCTCTGTCCATCTACAGGTTGTGTTGTGTTGACGGTTGTGATGCATAAGTCAACACAATCTTCAAGCTAAGTTGGAGCGCCATGTAAACTTAAGTGTCCTCCAGACAACACACACACACACAGAGTGAAAATGCTCTATGCCCTGTCTATTGGCCCTGCTACTAACTCTTGGTGTGCGTTATCAGAGTATCTGAATAAACAACTGCAACATCCACATGGGCCAAGTTGGCCTCTCTCTCTCTGTGACACACAGAAAACAATGAACAATACTTGTTCTCTTGCTCGTGCTCTAATGTTTAACATGTTCAAAACTGCTTGTAACATTTTACATATGGACTGTGTTAGTGCCTACACTGAAACATTCTTATTGTCTTCACCAAGTGCCAAATCTACTTTTATTTCTGTCCTCATCCTAAGTATTTATTTATCTTCAATATCCAAAAATACCATAGAAAAGATGAATGAGGACAATATTGCACAATTTACGGCAAATACTAGTTTTAGTTGAATTTGACGTAATGAATTTCTACTTCTCTCCATCAACGCGTACCTTCTGACAACAACAACTTCAGCCCCAGATACCTGACCATGCAATTGTATCCCATCCCATACATGAAAAACCTAACGTTGTTATGAGAAATGGACCATGGGGACAATTGATTGGACTGTTCTCCTAAAACTACTGTTTCCTCAAAAGATCTGATATCCTTTAAATCTCAAATTCAAGCTGGATCTAATGCATTTATAGCCCTCTACAACCTTATCCATCATTTCTATTTCTACCTGAATGAGGCAAATGATGTCAATATAAGTATAAAGTGTCAATCAGCGTTCTAAAACATCACATAGACTATTTCATGGAGTTGTACAGTACCTTGGTAAAGCACATTTGGGTTACTATGGCATAATGTTCCAGAGCACGGTTAGCATAACTAGAATACTTCTTTGGGCTATTAGCTCTGCATATTACACATGGCACAGAGAAGAAATGAGCTGAAATGTTTGCTGAGTGGACTTTGCTGTTTTGATGATTGACGAGAAACTAATTTAAAAGTTTTCCATTGCACTATTGTCTTTGTATCCTTGAAAACACGACTAGCACAGTACTTTTCAAGAAGACCAAAATGTACATGAGCTTACACACTGGAATGCACACAAACACAGACACAGAAACACACAAGCACTCTGCGTTGAAACCCCAAGCTGCCGGTCTGGAGCATCAATCGAGTCTCTGTTCCTTCTCCTCTCCCTACTAGTCTCCACTGCCATCTTCCACCACCGACATCCACACCACATAATTTGTCATAGAACAGCACAACAACTTTGAAGCAGACAAGCAGCTTTCAAAGCAGGGTTAAATTAAAATCAGGTACATGTTGTCTTTCGATTAAATACTGAATAGTCTGGGACTCACTGGTTTCTATTCTTAGTGTTCCCTTGGGAAAGTTTCTGAATAGGGGGCAAAGTTTGAAGGTCATTGGCTGCCTCAAACTCTTGTTATGGAGTAAATTCTTAACATTTCTCATGAGTTGAAATACCTTGATTGCCAATGTTGCAGGCAAACAGTAGCTCCCAAATAGATGTGCGTTAATCAGGGACACAGGGCCACAAAACTAGGACAGAAGTTAGAGAAAGGAAAGGGGACGACAAAAGCTTGGGACAACTTCTGTCAATTTATCCTTTAGCAAGACATTTTACTATTTCAACTATTCTCCAAGGTGTGTGGTACTGCCTGAGTATGAAAGAGGGCAATTGCTGGTAAGTGGTTCTGTGAGCTCTTCCCCTGGATAAATAAAGGGTATAAAACCTCCCTGTGTTCTTGGAACCATCATAAAAAGTGCCAAGCAAAGAAGACAATTAGAACAATCAACAAAAGAGGGGGAACATTATACAGCGACGAGAGGTTGAAAAGAGGTATTTCTTGTTCAGCTTCATCTGACAAACTCAACTATAGGTCAAAAGCCTGACAAGATGGCCCAAACATATAAAACAAGAGGCGATGGGAAAAGAATGAAAGAATTCCACAAAGACAGAGGGTCCAGGGAGACAGTTTGCCTTGTTTCCCAAAGAGATGTTCTGGCATGTCAGTGATCACAGACAGCCTTCCAGCGTTAAGTGACTCTGAATAGCAGCGAGAGGACAGCAAGAGGACAGAACAACAAGACTGCTGGACCAGAGCAGGGCGAGTGGTGCTGGCAGGGCCGGCGTATTGTTCTGGGAGCTGAGCAGGAGGCTATCACAGCCCGGGCCCAGCGCTAGCCACGTGCTCCTCACCGAAGCCCGCATGAATTATTACATTTCATTCTGTTATCTTTCATCATGGTTCATTACAGACAGACAATTGAGCTTCAAGAGAAGCATCACGCTCTGGGGTCCCCCCAGATGCCCTCAGAAAGAGAGAGTGAGAGAGAGAGCGAGGGAGAGAGAGAGTGAGAGAGAAAGAGAGAGAATCCCTGCACTCGCCACTGAAAAGGATGGAGGAGGATGGACAAAAACACATTGTCCGTGGATTTAAAAAGGAGGCTTATGGCTGCTATGAAAAAAGAAATGTGCTTTTCGAAGAAGAAGAGAAGAATGAATCTGCCCGCTGATGCACACTCAATGAAATGTACGCTGGTGGAGCCATAGAAAAGAAGAGAGAATTGAAAGGGATGGAATCTGAGGCAAATGACACTCGAGTGTTTTGAAAATAACTGACAGCTGCACAATAGGACACCAAAACAGACTGCAATCTGCCCATAGATGGATGAAAAGACAGGCACTTGAATAGAAGTGCGACCAAATACATACAGAGATACTGTCCATTCATAGCAGAAGTGGATAAATAGACAGCCGTGAAAATGGACATGAAAGGTGAGGTTTTGCTCTGATAAATGAACCAAACAAAGAGACAACTACAAAGAATTTGTGAGACAATTAGGCTGCCTCATTTTAAGTACATGGGTGCCACAAGTATGCCTTGAGAAAATTTATTTACATGAGAGTCTTAATGTATACAAAAACCTTCAGATTCAATAAAAACTTTACATTGTTACCAATTTAACATTGAAATTGTGCGTCCAGTAGGAAACATTGATATTGTTAGACCTTAGCTGATTACAGACCTGTCCGAATCAATGATGTATCCTTGGATGAATCGGCCATAACCATCTAGGAGCATGTGTGAATCTGTATAATCACTGTATCTTCTCGACACTTTATTGTATGCGTCCGTGTGTGTGTGTGTATGTCCCTAATGCATTTGTGTGTGTGTATGTGTGTGTAGAGAGGTAAGTATCAGAACACACTCCTCTTGTCACTCGCTGTTCGCTGCATAACACAGACATTTTCCATTCTGTCAGCGCAAGCAGCGAGCACACTGGCTCCTTCTAAACTCAGCCGCCACTTCATTAAATGACTTCAGACTCTTGGCAGAGTCAGTGGGAAAAGTCTATATTAACTGTGTGTGAGATCCACGGGGTGACCAACAAAGGCCATAGTTGTTCCTCTACGCTGGTTGCTGCTCAGGGGAATTCTGGGGCCTATCGGGGTACCCCTCCGCTGGGCCCTGTGCCCCATTTGTGTCTCACAAATGCTCTTGTTTCTTCTTCTTCTTCTCTCTTTCTTTCTCTCTCTCGGACCTCACATACATATACACCCAGACACAAATAAACACACAAGGATGTACACCAGGGTCACATAAAGCTTTGCTGACCTTTGCCCTACTTTCCAGGAAATAGTGCTGGGATTGTGAGTTACTGTAAATTAGTGAGTGTAAGAGTTGAGCCAGTTGGTGGGGCACAGTTTTGACATCACTGTGCATGGTGCAAGATCGAGCCCAAGTTATGAGTTTCATGGTAGGGGGGGGGGGGCGAAATAAGGGGGACTGTATGTGTTTAGACTGGAGAATGAAGCAAAGGATAGGGGTTGATGTCTCCTCTCACAGTCCAATGCGATGGCTGGCTCGTTTGTTTACAGCAGGCTCAGATGGAGAGAGGCAGCCTGATGGTACCTAATGGCCAGGAGGAGAAGCTGGCAGCTGAATCAAACCATTTACTGTTGCTCAGCCAGGTCAAAGTGCTGGGTCATTTGGGAGCAGATGGGCAGAACAGCCAGTGGATCAGACACCACAGTACTCAGTGCTTGTGTATTTTGTAATGTAAAGTGAGAAGAAAAGTTTTGTAAGCAAAAATTTCAGCATTACAGAATTCTCAAAGCTTGTTTTCCAAAAGCAAGAAGCCAGAGTACAGGGGTAGGCGTAGTACAGTAGTTCAAGGTTGACCCAGGAAGTTGGTTTATTAACTGTAATGAAAGTTTACAACAGACAATGTGTTTAACAATTTCAGTTTTTGTTTTTACCACTTTCTCTTCCAAATAAATTTGTCTAACCTGGTGACTAACGGTGACTTGCCCTGTTGGATCCACTTTTAACTATGTTGCCCTGTTCTGAGATCTCAGCATTTTTTTAAATAATGGCCAGAGCTATTAAGTAAAACCAAAGTTGAAATAAACCATTGTTTTGCTTAAAGGTAAACCCTTTTTGGGTGCACTAATTAAAATTCAGGACAACATACACCCTACTGTATGTACTAATACCGGCTGATTACTTCTGAATGTATAAACTTACACTCACATGTCAAAATCCTGCATCACACATGCAAGTGAAAATTAACATGCTGCAAATATGAAAATTTTGGGTGCACCTGTGTGAGTGACTCTTGAGTTCTCACACCTGAATTGGCAAAATATATGTATTTGCTAAGATCACACACTAAAGAATCTGCTGTTGAATCTTTTATCTCTCGTCTTTTTCTTATTAGAAAAAGACGAGAGATAAAACAGTTTACAAAACATTCAGGTAGCAGGTGTCAGGTCATAGCCTATCAGCTGTGACTTGGCTGATGGGGCGTTTGTGTGCTCTCTGCAAGCCGGTGACTGTACTCAGCCAAAGATCATTTGTGAAGGAAGAACGTCCACTCTGTAACACTACTGTACGATCACAAGTGGACTGAGTATTTTTACAGATCCAACAACACCAACAGAGTGGTATGTCATCCCTAGTAAAAATATCTAGCTGATAGTGTCATCAAGTTCAGGAGTCGCATTCTCCCAGTTAAACTTTCCTCCATATCATATCATATCATATCATATCATATCATATCATATCATATCATATCATATCATATCATATCATATCATATCATATCATGTCATGTCATGTCATGTTATGTCATGTCATATCATATCATTAATTTAAGTTTATCACCTTAATAGTTTTGAAACAGGATCTTCAGTATTTGCATCAAGTAATTTGAGAAAAAAATGTATGCCAAATTTAGTAGGCTACACCTGTTATTTCAATGTGCCAGATATCTTTTTCATTCACGTGGCATATCTTCTGCTGCTATGTATATATCTATTTTCATTGTGTATAGTGAGCATCTTTGGCACAAAATCCATGCATTAATGAAGCACAATGCATTCCTATCACAAGTTCATCCTATGTTTCAAAGTTCTTTAAAAAATCAAAAAAAAACAAAAAAAAAACACAGCCCCTAAAAATAAAAGGCAGCTTAGAGCCCTGCTACTGTGGGTTTTATAAAAGAGATGTTATCAACAATTTCCAGAAACCTGAATATGTTGTATCAGAAAAGTATTGTATTGGCCTTGGATACCCATTATTAAAGGATTCCAATAGGGGCGAAAAAAAACTTGATCAGGACATCCCTACATAAAATACAAAACAATAAAAAAAAAGGCATAACCAAAAAGAATAAACTTTAAAACTCTGATATTGGTAGAAGCCCAAAAAAATCTAGTATGAGTGTGGCTTTTCATTAAAACTTTATACTCTACAGTAAATAAGACCTATTAGAGTCTAATACAAACTAGAACTATATAATGGTGGACACAGTAGAATAGAAGTCAAATGGGGAGTATCAAGAGAAAGACAAGCACTGAAGTGTGGGAAAGAGGAGAAAAAAGTATTTGGATGAAGAATCCTTGCTCAACCACAAATATTATTACAGCCTCATCTGTGGTTTCACACCTGTAGACAAATATAAAGACAGATGCAGATATGGACTGAATTCTCATAATAATGAATAAAATATACCGACACAAGCTCAAGCATGAGAAAAGCTGAAACCTCTAATAATCCACCAGATCTATATTGAGAAAGGTGTGAAACAGCAAACAAAAACAGAAAACTGCTGCCACACCAGACACCGCAGTTGTACAGACTGACTTGATATACATGTTTGTGAGGGACCTAGCTCTGCTGTGACCTTTACCCATTTTGGTGGATTTATTTGTTCTAATTAAGCAGGTTAAGGCCACATGCCTTCACAAATTAAGTCATTTGTAATGATGTGACATGTTGGAGGAGGAAAGGCCAATTACCATCTGAAAAAAGAGCAATTCCTTCAATATCGGGAGGTGAAGAGTCTGTCAGAGAGGGTTAACGTTTACACCCACAAGTAATGAAAGAATGCAAATTAGGGTAACATGCATGCATGCTGCCTATATACCAGTGTTCCCACTATCTGTGCCAATGTTGGTACAAGACATTTCTTCATGCTTTGTGTTCAAACTTCAAGTGCATGTATGTTTAGTCTACATCCACGTCCACTTTGATGGACAATATGAACTGTCTGCACTATACAGTATGTGAGGTCCTGGTACACATTGTCTTGTACCTATAATGTCACTCTCACATTGTGTAACTGTCCTGTTACACAATGTGTCAACAACCAGGTCAAACTAGTGCATCTGCTGTACTTGACAAAAAAGACAAAATACAGTTCTGAGAAAGAAATATACTGCCGGCCAACTAAACACAGCTTACAGCATGGCTTTGGGGTTGAAAATAGTCCACAATGTCTAGATCAACAGAGGCTGGAGCCAGCGGGGGCTTGGAGGTGGACTGAGGCAGCCCAGTGAGAGGCCTCCTCCGCCAGCCTGGATAAACACAGTTAGCTGGGGAACTCAGATTGTTTCTCCTCCTGTAATCCCACACACTGGAACCTCTGTGCATGTGCAGTGTAGTAATGAGAGTGAGTACGTGTTTATGTGTGAGGGCTTCAGAGGGGTGCGTGGGTGCGTACTGTATGTAAGTTTGTGTGTAAGTGTGCATGCACTACTGAGCCGCATGGAGCATGTTAAGGATACAAGGATGCATACAAGCACAAGTGTAACACTCCCCACGCTGCTATATTCATTCATAACTTTTCGTCCTCCTCAAACACAAGCTCCAAGGTTCCTTCACGTGTTCACTGACTGCCATACACTAGCATACATGTGATAATACAATTCAGACCAGAGTTCATTGAAGTTCACCTTTCATTGGAAACTCTTCATCAAGGGAAGTTTACTTTCAATTAAATACACCACGAAAAACGTCCACACACGCATACACACAGCCACTAACCTTCAAGTGACTCCCAAGCATCCTGAGCCATCCACCACATTACACAAGGAGATTCAGAGTACAAAATGAAGGAATAACACCAGGCAACAATATGGCTCAGTTCTTTTCACCATGGGGTTTCACTCTGAGAAATGTTTAGAGTTTCAAAATACTACATCCTTCCTACATTATATGAGCATTCTGAATAGGGCTCTCTGTCTCTAATTGGCTCCTTTTACCTTTTTTATCAGTGATGGCTTCTCTCTCTCTCTTCCTCTCTCTCCCTCTCTCTCTCTCTATCGTGCTCTGTCTCTCTTAAAAACACACACATACAAGCACACACTACATTCCCGTCTAATCCACATCCATCCTCTCTGTGGAACACACTCTAGATTGGTTTTGCTTCTAGTATAAACTTCCAAGTTGAGGTCAGACTTTGGGGTCACTGAGGCCTGCAGAAGACCATGTAGCTTGACTTCAAAGAGAAACAGGCCTAAGCAGGAAAGCTAGCTTGTTAGTCCTTTCTCTGCCCTTAGTTGCACCTCTCACTTCTCCTACTGTATGTGTCTGTTTCCTATTGTTATTGCCTGATAGTCAAGGCTATGCTCGCTAGCTGCTGCATTCAAAATGTACTCTGACTTTTATATATATATATATGTGTATATATATATATATATATATATATATATATATATATATATACACGCAATGTAATACATAAAATTATATCTTTCTTCTTTTCTTGGTTGTTGGTCTTCATTAGCCTCTAAACATCCTTTGGTGTCTCAGGTATTGACGCTATGCTGTAAAGATATTTCTTGATTTTGTATGGAAATGTGTGGTACCAATCGACTGACAGGCATAGTAAGGACTAGTTTAACTGCTGCAATGATTCATCTGTACAAGCTGATTAGGGCTGGGTATCGAACCTCAATACTATTTTGGTACTGGACAAAATGCATCCGTAACACAAAGTTTCAAAATCTGTGCCAAGTATCAAATGCTGGCATTGAATGCTTAATCAGTTTCTTAATCTTGTTTACTTATTCTTAGATCAGATAGTTCAATTAAATCTAGAGCTGATAATTTAAGACTGAATTTATTTCAGCAAAGTTTTTCTGCTGCTTGTATTTAGACATACATTTAACATTTAACATTTGAGAACTCTGGCTTCTTTTGTTAAAGAAGAAAAGAGAGATTTTGTAGAAAAATTAGTTTGTACTTGTCAAAGTAATATAATGAAAAAGTCTGATACTCAGGTACTCTAATATCCAAAACTTTCAGATGATCAGTTGTAACAATTATATAGAAAAATCTTTTATTGCAGTGCAAATTACCTTAATAAATTCTGTATTTCATTTGGTCCTACAACTGAAGCTGATGGATGCTCTTGTCACAGACAACCATGTCACAGTGAGGTAATGTTTCTTTCTGAGTGTACCTTTAAACACTCAGTTTTTGATTTCATCAGCATGACTTTTCTGCTATCTAGTGGTGATGTATGAGAACAACAGCTGTGTGTATTATACATATTAAAGGGTAATGCCAATGTTTTCTGTGTACATGTGTATACACAGTGTATATGTAAGTACCCATGAGGATTCATCAAATGTTTGCCATTTTATTTTAGCATTAATAAAATACTGTGAAGTAATGTATTGTTCATCCATCAATGCCAGAGCCTTTCACTTGATCAGAAAACGTGCCTGATACACATCAAAAATGCAGAAAGAAATTGGGCCCATATGTCAGAAATGTTAATGTTACATACTATTATATAAACAGATGTGTTTTCTAGTCAAATTTAGATAGTCTTGTCTAACATAACTTTATACACTAAATATAGAATTAGGTAATGAGAATGTAGTGGGAACTCTTAAAAACAACCTTTACTTATTATAATGATCAATCAACCTAACCTAAGTCAATATGCATCAAGTTGATACAATATTGTTGTATTGAAAGTCAGAAAGATGTGTCTAATTATAATAATAATTATCCTAATTACATGATTATTAATCATAATCATGATCCTAAATCAAATCAAATCAAGTTTATTTATAAAGCATATTTAAAAACAACCAGGGTTGACCAAAGTGCTGTACAATAAAATAACAAAAATAAAATAAAATAACATAAAACTGTGACAGCAAAACAGGAGTGCAGATAACATAATAATATTTTCCCATAAGCGCACACAAATAAATAAGGAAGAGTTGGAAAAAAAACAAAAATAAAAAAACCCAGAAGAGTAAAACATGTGGGTCTTAAGTTTAGCCTTAAAAGTGTCTACAGAGAGGGAACACTTAATTGAAAATGGTAAACTGTTCCAAAGCTTTGGGACTGCTACTGCAAATGCACGATTGCCCTTATCCCTTAGCGTCGATCGAGGAACAGCCTGAGGATCTGAGAGATCTGGGGTTGGAAAGGGGGCAGAGGAGTTCAGAGATGTACTGAGGCGCCAGGCTGTGTAAAGCTTTAAAAACAAATAATAGAACCTTAAACTCAGTCCTGTACTTGCCAGTACAGGTGTGATGCTGTCTTTCTTCCTGCCACCAGTTAGGAGTCTAGCAGCAGCACTCTGCACCAGCTGTAAGCGAGACAAGGATGACTGGCTAATACCCAAATAAAGGGCATTGCAGTAATCCAGCCGAGAGGAAATTAAGGCAAACGGTTTAGTGATATTTCTTAGCTGGAAAAAGCAACCTTTCACAACAGTGTTAATTTGTTTGTCAAATTTTAAAGCTGGATCGAAAATGATACCAAGATTTCTGGCATGGGCATGAAGATTAGGTGCTGGGGGCCAAAAGTGATTAGTTATACCCTCGATGGAGTTGGAGGGACCAAATAAGACCACTTCTGTCTTACTATCATTTAATTGAAGACAGTTTTTGCCATCCAATATCTCACATCCTGGAGGCAGTCAAGGAGGGACCCAACTGTGTTGTTATTATTATAATCAGGTTCTAATGGGAAGTATAGCTGAGTGTCACCTGCATAGCAATGGTAGGAGCTATTGTATTTTTTGAAGATAGAGTGTAGAGGGAGCATGTATAAGGCCAATAATATGGGCCCTAAAATGGAGCCTCAAGGTACTCCACAGGTGATGGTAGCAGACAAGAGGAGCTTTCCAGTTTTGACAGAAAAAGATCTATCTGTTAGGTAGGAGGCAAACCACTGGAGGGTGCTACCTTGAATACCGACCTGGTTCTTGAGACAGCTCAGGAGAATAGTATGGTCAACTGTATTGAAGGTGGAGCGAAGGTCCAGTAGAATAAGAATGGCACATTTACCAGAGTCAAGAGACAGCAGTAGATCGTTGAAGACTATAAGTAGAGCTGACTCAGTGTTGTGATGTGCCCTGAAGCCTGACTGAAATTTCTCCATAATACTGTTATTTTCTAAAAAGGACAAGAGCTGAGAATAGACATTTTTTTCCATGACTAGATAAAAATGGCATCTTTGAAATAGGCCAGAAATCATCAAGGTTAGGATTTTTAATAATGGGATGTACTACCGCATGTTTAAAGAAAGACAGAACAGAACCATTTGCCAGACTACTGTTTAGGATGAGTGAAATTGTAGGATCTACAGTGTTGAACACTTCCTTCAGCATGCATGCAGGGAGAATGTCCAGAGGACAAGTAATCGGCTTAGTGTATAAGACTATGTCTTTAATATGAGCAAGAGACGCAGGCTCAAGCTTAGGACAGCAGTGCAAGGAGGGAGGATGGAGTTGGCAGGAAGTGAAATAGCAGATCAGATGTTATCAGTTTTACTTGTGAAAAAAAAAGGAAATTCATCACAAGTGACTGTGGTTGGCACAGGGCAGGCAGTAGCAGCAGGGTTTAGCACTATTAATTGTGTCAAAAAGTACTTTGGGAGAGTGGGAATTTCTGGAAATAATATCAGCAAAGTCTTTTGACCACGCAGCTTTAAGGGATTGCTGATAATTAACAAGACAGCTTCTCATCATGTCATATGAGACTTGAAGTCTGTCTTTTTTCCATTTTCTCTCTGCTTTCCTACGTAATTACCTAAGAGTGCAGGTGTCATCATTGAGCCAGGACTGAGTTTTAGTTTTAGGTTTTCTGATTTTGAGTGGAGCAACAGAGTCCAAGATGTCACAAGCAGTCAAGTACACAAGATGTACACAAGTAGAGTTAAATCGGGTGATTATCTCTGTGCTCAGGCAGGAAGAACAGGCCTCGATGTTGCAGGATAAGGAAGAAGCTATATAAACATCAGAGAATTTGCTAGCAGTAGAAGGGTTTATTGTGCGGGAGTAAGAAGCAGGTAATTGAGATTTGGAAACAGTATGGAATATGGTGGAAAACCTGATGCACAGATGATCTGAGATCCCCATCTCCTCCACAGCGAGAGGGAATGGTCAGACCAAGCGTAAAAACTAAATCTAGTGTGTGCAAATATACATTACATATTCACCAAGAAGCAGTACTCCCTATTACATCAAGTTATACTCATCTAACGCACGTAGATGGTGTGACTTAATTTTGCAGAACTCATCCTGACCACTGGAGGTCAGAGTTTTACCATCTATGAACTAAACCCTGGCTAAAAATCATTGCCACATTAATTACATTCTCTCCACTGGAATCAACAAACTGAAAACGTCAGAATCAACATCCAAACAGCTCAAGGGGAAGCTTAATCCAATACAGCTTCTTTTGCAATTAAATTAAAAGTCACCATTGTTCCAGCACCATTTGATTTTCACATACAAGGATGAGCACAACATTGTTTTGGGACCTAAAAGCTGTTCCAATAAACAGAAACCATAAAACAGAGTAGTTAAAGTAGAAGAGACATTAATGATGATGTGCTGCTAAAAATGGCAAGAATTATTAGTCATTTATCTAGCTTTAATGTCCTATTTTATCACAACTAATGAAAAAAACATTTTACCAAGAAAATTATTCTTCCTCTTTTTTTAGAAAGTGTCTGAAACAAGAAACACTTCTGAAACTGAGTACTATATGACTTTTTTTTAGTGTGGGTGTATGTGTATTTGTGTATCTACGTGACCTGTATGTAACGGATGTAGAGATCGTTGACAAGATAAGTTTAAGTCTACCCAGCAGACTTTGTGACACAACAACTCTGATGGTAAATTTGGGAAATGCATTGACATGCCTTGACGTAGGCCCTTTGGGGGATTTTAAACACTACAACATTGCAATGTAAGCGGCTGATATGCTACCTATGATGAGCAAGACACACCTTAAAACAGCTGTGATGTCTGACTTACTGTACAGACTACTCGAAAAAAGCTTTTTTGTACCACGGACTGCAAAAAAAGAAGAAAAAAAAGTCATGTTTCTACTTCACTGATCACTTTACACACATGACAAGCTTCAGCTAGCATGCAAAGGCAAACATTGTGCTACTTTTCATAATGTAAAGCTGTGAATTAGAGTAAACAAATGCACTCTGTAAAAATATACAGCAACAAATCTGTGCTTAAGTCAATGGATCATAGTGTTACTAAGAAACCAAGCTTTTCTTTTGGTTGACATTTGCGGAGTGAAACGTGCACACATTCTTGCAGCAGTTAAGTTAGTTTAGCAAATTTATCCACACCTGGTGTGTGTAAAATTGCTGAAAATTGTTTTTGTGCCATTGTGGCTTTAATATGCTGAATGTAAAAAGGCTCCTTACTGAAAACATTACTGAAGCTTAAGATACCAACAAATAAACAAACAGCAGAAAACAAATATACAAATGGCTGTAATATAACACGCAGACGGCTCATTTGACACAGATGCTTTTATGTGTAACTGTAAGTGCATTCCTACAGTATGTAATCTGCAATGCCAAGAAAGGATGTTCTTCCTGCAGAGCAGCTGCAAAATCTCACAGTTGATCCTGGTCCATTTCTATAGTAAACACATCCATACACATAATTTGACACTGCTGTGTCTTCTCCTCCTCCTCCTCCTCCTCCTCCTGCTGACATCCATTAAAGAACTGTTTCATTTTCAACCTTTTCTCTAAGTTCTTGTCATAGACTGACTGACTGTCTATATTCTTTTTTCTTAAACTCTAAGAAGACTATGCAATGTACCACATCCTTAGTGGAGCTGATCAGTAGCAAGAAAAAACTTAAGCTTGACTTTAGTTTGGTTGGCAGGTTTTGGTTTTAAGTGGCAGAGAGAATGATTTTAGGGTAATAATAAGTCTTGTATCATCTGTAGTAGTATATGAGAGATGAATGGAGCACTCCTACAAGATACTTTGCTGAGTTTTTGCTGAAAAATGTAATGGTATATAGAGCCTGAAATGCATGACACAGCAGATGCCATTTTTACACAGAATATGTAATCTCAAACCACTCATTACTAAAGCGGAACCACCAAATCTTGTAACTGTTGCAACAACTTATGTTTATCATTTAAATTGGACAAAAGAGAAGTAAAATAACAGTATTGAGTACAATCAACTACTTGGTCACTCACTCACACACACACTATACTTTACCCTAAATCTTTCTGCCACTCTTCTGACACTGAATATAGAAAGATGTTTACTGCATGAATAAACACTTCTCTGCTTTGTTCCTCTTTATGTGGAATCATGTTCTTTCTTTGTGTAGCTCATGGCCATTTTTTTCTCCACATGTATATTGAGACAATTCTGCATTTTTTCTAACAAGAACAACAGTAAACCAATAAAGTTAATTTTCATTGTCATCAAAACTACAATGTATTCTCAGCACAACTGCATTGTGCATTTAAAGCAATCGAACTACCAAAACACTGCGGTCTGTCTGTCTTTGCTGTCGTGCGCCTTGTTTGTGTTAGGTACGTGTGGCAGGAAGTGATGACGTCAGTGTACTTCATGTACGACAGCAACTTGGTTATGTGTGGGAGCAGCACAACACGAAAACAAACAATTCTCATCTCACTGCAAGATGTCATCACAACTTGAGATTGCGGACAACCAAACTGAGTTTTTTTTTTCTGCTGAACTCGGGCAGATTATTTAGAAATCTCATCTCTAAATAAATCAGTGGGTATAGTATGCATGATCAGATATAAAACATTACTCACTGAAAAACATTTCTGTCTTTATGTGACTGTAAACTAAACCATATGACACCAAATTACTACTTGTGGGCTCAGCTGTTTGCACAAAGTTCAACACTCCCTGATTCGGATCAACTGAGCCTGTAAAGATGTGAGTTGGACCAATCAGTGGCATATGGGGTGTTTCAAAACTAAGTGTTATAAATATAGTAAAATTATTATGCTGCAACTGCAAGGTCTGTTACTAACCTCAAATTAATTTTGGAACTGATTTTCCCGGATAGTTTCAGAATAATTTGACTGTGTAAATGAAGAATGACTAACCAGTGAGGGGTTTGTACATCCAGTCGAGTGTGTGAAAGGTTGAGTGAAGAACATAACTTGTAATAATCTCTTGATCAAATCATACACCTATCGTGATTTGCCACGCCACATTGAGCAAAGTGAGAGCTGTGAACTAGATTTTTATCATATGTTTATTATTTTGGACATGATATGACTGGCTTTGAGGCCCAGCTAAACATTGCAGTTCATGTCAGAGCAACAGTTGAAGTTGTCTCCCCATTTCACAGTGGTAAACTACTTCATACAATCTCATAATAAACAAAATTGGAAGCATCTGTAGACAGAAATGGTTAATATGATATTTATCTTTTTGATAAATGTCCATATCAACAAAATACCCCGTTTGTGAAAATCTTTTCCCATCTGTTTTTGCTTAGCTTTTTGTTGTATCTTTATAAGCATATTGCTTTTAATCATGTAACACTAGCAGTATAGAGGAAGCAGCTGAATGACTTACTATTCAGTGATCCTTCCAAACCACTAATTTTGCTCTTTGGAGCAATTCATCCAATATGTCTTAACCTCTTCCACTCCCGCCCCCCTACCATAGACCCATTTTTTGGGGGGACAGCGGATCTTTAGGGGGAGACAGCAGGTCAACAGTATATGCCACATACATCATCTGAAAGCTGGGAACTGGAAGATTAATTTGAGATGCAGCTCAGCACTGTGGGTCAAGTTTTTCTAGTAATAAATTTGTAATAAATTTGTAAAATGGGCTCGTCGAATCCACGAGAGTCTCAGCTTTCCAGTCATATCAAATGTATGCAATTCCAAGACTGTTAAGGAACCCCAGTATGCAGAAATATTCAAATACACCATTCTCAGAATAGGCGAAAATAACTATACTGCACTCAAAAAACTGCATGTTTTTGTCAAAAACTGCATGGGATTAGCATAAAGTAGACATGTCTGTAAAGGGGAGACACGTGGGTACCCATAGAACATGTTTTCATTCAGATATCTTCAGGTGTGAGGTCAAGGGACCCATCTGAAAATGACTATGCCAGTTTTTCCCTCACCAAAGTTTAGCCTAACTTTGAAGTGTTATTCAGCCCCCTTCCCAACAAGCTAGCATGACATGGTTGGTAGCGATGGATGCCTTAGATCATCTAGTTTCACATGATACCAGTAAAACTGAGCCTGCTGAAAGACAGTAATGTCAGCTGAGGAGCCCAGTGTCCCCAGGGAGTAGAAGACATATTGTTGCAGTTAAATCTAGCAGTTTACACTTTAACCTCTTTGTCACAGTGTCATTTTAAAACATATCAAGATGCCAAAAGTTGCCGGTAACAGGGCCATAAATACCAGTAAATATTTTATGATCCAAAGACTTTTGGAGTTGACTGTGTCACTACTAGACTTTTGTCTAATAGTGTTGTGACTGAGTCGTGACTGAAATAGAAATAGAAACCCACTCAAAAGAAATGCGTCACATTTACAGAGAAGTTACAGCAAAGAAACTCATGATTGCATGTATAAAGTCCCCCCTCACCCCCTCCCGCCAAGCCTGAGTCTCTGCCAAAACTTCAGCCAATTCAGTTTCGCAGCCACTCTGACAGGAAGCTTTTCCCTCCCCCTTCTTCCTCAACCCCTCCTCCGGCTAGGGTGGGCGTGCTGAGGGAACACAGAGCATGCAGATGTTGACTTTCCACAACTTAAGTTGTGCCCACATCCGTTTCGTGTGAAGACTTTTGCAACCTATAGAAGGCTGTTCATACTAACAGTAAAACAGCAGGCACCAAAATACAGTATATCTTCAGTGCAGTACACTTATAGCACCACGCTGAAGCTTAGAAACAAGAACAGGCGAAACAGAAACTTAAAGTCTGCGAGTGAGTGAAAGAGTTTGTGAGCATATAAGTGGGTAAGAGAAAATTCCAAGGAATGTACAGTATGTACTAACCTGGAAAGTTTTAAATAAAAAAGCTCCTATTGACAAGCTTTTGTTTAGCTTTTAAAAACATAATTGTACGCTTCAGCATGAACACTTTTTCCTGTCAGCACCTACCCGCTGAGTCGATGCATTGTGACATTTTCTTGTCTCACCAAGCTAATCACCACTCTGCCTCTGCCTCGTAACAGGTCTGTCTCATTCAGTCAGAGGGAAAATGCAGAGCAATTTTCAAGGAACTCTGCTCCATCATTAGCCTGCTCATTGAAACTTCTCAGAAAATCAACCTTTAGGTTTAAACGACCTAGTTCTCTCTACGGCCCATATTCAAACCCAAACACATAATGACTTCCTGATAAAACTGCAAGAAATGAATAAAAATAGTAGACTCCAGACACAGGGGCAAATGTCAGCACACATAGAGATCTTTTTTGCACTGTCAGATTCACTACTAGGCCACTGAGATGGGATCACCACACCCTTAAAAGTCTCCCGATTCGTCTCTTCTATGGATATACTGTCAGTCAAACAGGCTATTGTTTCATTCAGCGGCCTAATTGAGAAACTTTAAGCAAACCAGGCAGTAAAAATCCCGCAGAAACTTGTCCTGTGTCTGTTTGTTTTTGTCCGTTACAGTTCAGGAATTTAACGTTTTAACTGTATAGTTGCTATGACATTCGGTACATTGCGGCATCCTCTAACGTTAACGGTACAGTATACGAACGCTATATCATCTACTTTCACGTATTTTTTTGTTTGTTTGTAAAAAGTAATAGCTTACACGTTTTCTTCTTCACTTGTTACGCTACATGACAGCTGTTTTGCACCAGCACCGCTACTACTACGAGTCACGAGAACACGCGCGCGCGCGCGCGCGTACACACACACACACACACACACACACACACACACACACACACACACACACACACACACACACACAACGGTCACATAGCACAAACACACAGTAGGCTACAAATTAAAAACTCCGTCCAAACACAACTTTTTTCTCACCTGTTTTGGCACTTTTGGCTCACTTGGCTGCAGCACCGACGCGTCTTTTCATACTAAATACGGCAGATGAGCTTTAATACAACGTGTAAGAGTTGTTTACAAAGTTTCATCGTGGACTCCGATTGGTCTGAGTGAAGTTCAGTCGACGCCCCAAAACCTCGGTCACCGGGCCGAGTCTCAATAAACGCTGTTTCCTGGATTCGTTGCCTTTCTGTAGACTGAAATAAGAGAAGGGCGCGAGCTGCGATAGAGCATTAGGTAATATAGAAAATTAGGTAGGGTAATAATTTATTGATTGATTGATTGATTGATTTTTGCTTTCTTAAGCAAAGGGTTGATCTCTTAAGTTAGTGGTTCTCTAAGTGGGGTCTGGGGAATCCCAGGGGTCCTTGAAGGGGTTCCAGGGGGTCCCCAGCAGAAAGAGGAATAATTTATTCTCACTATAATTCCATCCATAAGTAACACAATGACAGAGTGTATGATTATGTTGGCTGTGGTTTCCATACACTTTCTGTGATAACACATCTAACAGCAAAAATCTTATCAGATGGGGGACCCTGGGACAAAATCAAATAGGTGTGGTCTAATGTGGTCTAATTTGTGTCAGTTTAGGGATCCTTGATGTGAAAAAGTTTGAGAACCACTGTCTTAAGCTTTTATTTGCAACTCTATGCAGACATGCAGTATGGATGTATTAAATGCATCCATGAGAACAGAGAGTTTTCCTATTTTGGCTACTGTGCACCGGTGGTTCCCAGATGCTGGGACCCACCAAGAGGTTGCTCTTAATCTGAGGGGTTGCAATGATTTACAACTTTATTGCTCATGAATTACTGTATCATTTTACATCTCAGGCCAATAAAGAGTAGGCCCATTCAAACAAAACAGAATTTTTGGTGGAAGTGGCCTCCACACATTGATATATGTAACCTGTGACAAAGGGTTAATAATAGACAAAACTTTGGCTTAAAGGGTCACAAACCTAAAACTGGCCAACACCAAATAGCAAAAAAGTGTTAGAATCTGCCTCACATACATGGGATACATGGCTTGAGGGAATACATTAGTTAGCACCTTTTAATTTTACATTAAAGCTGAAACAATTAGTTGGGTAAGTGATTAGTTGATCCATAGAAAATTAATCAGCAACGATTCTGATAATTGCTCAAGTCATCTTTCAAGCAAAAACACCAAATGTTTTCTAGTTCTAGCTTCTCATTTGTGAGGATTTGCTGCTTTCTCCTCAAGATTATTGTTTTTACTTTAGACTAAACAATTATCCAATTCATCTGGAAAATAATCTGCAGATTAATTGATAATGAAAATAATTGTTGGTGGCAGCCCTACTTGACTTGTTCAGTGAACTAAGATCATACACATACCCTCCATGAAGTAGATAATTTGCCCTGTACTAATGCAAATGTATGCAAGAGTTATTCAGTCACAGCAGGCCATGCTAATAGTACTCATTAGTACTTATTTTGGCCTGTCAATTTATAATATCTTATGAAAATTAAACATAACACAGCCTTATGCACAGTGTTTTGAGATGTCAAGTGAGCAGCCACATATTCTGCTGCAAAACGAAATAGTACTGAGCTGTACGGAAGTACTGTATATCCCAGTGCTCACCACCTTTAGGCGATTACAATTGGAACTGGGAAAATGTATTCCCTATGAATTAAACATTGTTAGAATTATTTCATGTCTAACTGAATATTGCCTATATAACAATAAATCCTATGTCTGTGATTTACAAGCTCACTACTCTTTCTAAGGCAGCATCAAACTAGACAGAGAAACAACTATTTCTGATTTCTAGGGAATACCTTTGTAACATTTGTTTGTCTTTATGGCTTCTAATGTATTTTACTGCATGAATGTGCCTTTAAGCAAATAATAAATTGCTATCTTTGCATCTGATGGCTTCCAGTCTGATTCATTGTTATACTTTAAGGGCTTCACTGTTTGCAATTGTATAGTAATTTCCAATATAAACCTTCCAGGTGTGTTCACATATAGAAATCTAATTTTCTCCCCTCTGAAAATGATAATTGCCTACTATCACTTGGAATCATATATGATCACGTGTTAATACACTGAGAAAAATCTACAAGGGACAGACAGACTCTACAGGGAAATAAGTATTAATCCAGTGTTAATCACTTAGCACCTACTGTCTTTATAGTAACCACTGGGTGATCACGTTGAGATGAAACAATTAACTGTCACTTGACTGGTGGGTTCACCTGAAGATGTCACATTAGAATTGTTAAGGATGGACGGGACCACACAGAGAGCCGCATGATGACCATTTTCGACTGTGTGACATCTCATTCCACTGCAACGAGAGCGAAATGGTCTGCAACATTGCTGACCTTCAGAAATCCACCATGGCAGCAGAGCATGTAGGGCTTTCTCTGCCCGCCATCCCACCCAAACTGGTCAACCAGCTTCATGAAGGCTTTTATGGCCCAGCTCATTCGGATCAACCTGCCTTTGTTTTGCCTCCTCCTCGAAGTGTCCTGGAAAGAACCACTGAAAACAGAGTTTTCCTGAGAGGGAAGAGCCACACAGAGACAGGCTGTCCCAGTGTGCCCCTCCTGGAAGAGGCCCTCGCAGCCCTCCTGATTCCTCACTCAGCTGACTGGGCAGCAAGCAGGAAGCCGCAGCCTCCACTAGAGCAGGATATTGTTGGGCATCGTTGTTTTACTCTGCGTACTTCCTTGTTCCCAAAAAGACAGGAGGTTTCAGACAGCTGAAAGACTCTGCATTCTGAACAAATGCATTGCCTGAAAGATGTTCAGCATGCTAACCATCAGGAAATTGCTGGAACTGGTTCAACCAGGCGACTGGTTCACCACCATCGACCTGAAAGATGCTTATTTTTATGTCGAGGTGGTGCTGGAACACAGGATGTTCCAGCATTTCGTCCTCTAGGGGATAACCTACGAGTACAACAGGCTACCTTTTGGCTACTCCCTGGCTCCCCGCATGTTCAGAAAGTGTGTGGATGTGGCGCTGCAGTCTTCTTGTACTTAGACAACCTCATTGTCATGGCTAAGTCCAGAGAGTTGTCCATTTTCCACACTGCCAGGTTGGTGCTGCACCTAACCTGGTTAAGTTTTGCCATCAACTGGAAGAAGAGCCACACCAGCAGGTGGAATATCAGGGAGTCATGTTCGGCACAGTCAGTCTGCAGGCTGTTCTGTTGGAACAGACAGACAGCCCTGCAGCAGGCAGTCTTTACACTGCAGCAGCGAATGGCAGTAACAGCTTTGATTGCCATGCAGGTACTGGGGCTCATGACGGCGGACCGTCCAGTTGTTCCATTGGGGCTCCTGTACACGTGCCGCCTGCAATAGTGGTTCACCAGCCTGTGCTTGGATCCCAAGAGGCACAAGCACCACTTGGTTAACATTCCTCACCCAGCACCCCTGTTTGTGAGTCGAAACAACACCCACTGCCTGCTCTGGATCCACCACAGGACGATCCACCCTTGGGGTTGGACGCGTTTGCATGTGTGCTATGGCCAAGGAGGCTGTGTAATGCCCTTCCTCCTCTTCATCTCATTCCCCCTCTGCTGGAGAGAGTGAGACAAGAGAGACTGTTGGTCATCCTGATAGCCCAGCCCTGGTCTATTCCCCGGATGCGGGGGCTCTGTCCCAGGATTTGGACTTGATAGGCGTGCTGCCCATGTTGGGCCAACTTCTCCAGGCTTGGCTCCTGAGAGGGACAGGCTGATGCAGGCTGGACTGTTCGCACAGGTGGTGCAGACCATCCATGCGGTGAGAGCAGGATCCACCATTGCCTGGTACAAGGCTAAGTGGTTGGGATTCCAGCGCTGGTGTGAGGAAAGGAGATTAGACCCACTGTCATGTGCAGTGGGAGATGTTCTCTCCTTTCTACAACATCTGGTGGAGAAGGGGCTGTCTCATGCCAATGTTAAAGTGTATGCAGCAGCTACTTCCTCCTGTCATGAGAACTTTGGCGACAGACCTGTCTTTGCCTATCCCCGCGTCAAACATTTCTTGCAGGGGGTTAGGAGACAACGACGGGTGATGCATGTCTCTAGCCCCCCAGAGGGAACTGCTGCTGGTGCTCAAGACCTTAGTGAGTGATCCCTATGAGCCTCTGGTGCACTACTCTCTGAAGGCGTTATCATTCAAGACATCTTTGCTGCTTGCACTGACCTCAGCTAGAGTGTGAGTGAATTGTGTGCCCCTCCTCTGTTCCTAAGAACATAAGGATTTCATTTAGGTCGAGAACTATTCAGCTAGAAGCATTTTGTCCTCCACCCCATGGGGACGCAAGGGAGGCAAAACTGCACCTCTTGTGCCCAGTACATGTGTTGGCATAATATGTTGAACACATGGCCCCCTTTTGGCGCACTGAAGCGCTGTTTGCATGCTATGGAGAGGGAGTGGCTGGTAAAACCGTATCCAAGAAGTGCCTAGCTAGTTGGCACTAGATAGAGGTTTGTATTCTACACACACTTGTGAAAAAGCACTTGTGCTTCTCAGCACTTGTGAAAAAGGTGGTGCCCCCCCCCCACCCCCGGGCATTTATACGCCTGCATTCTTCCGTGACTTGGGGGATGGGGTGTGCAGGGTGTCTGTTGTATAATTGTGACCCCTGTGAGGTTAGGCCATGGTATATGGTACCATGGTACACCCAGTTCATGTTCATGTTAAATGGGCTGGGTTGGGCCCCCTACTGCTCCACTTAAGCAGCTAGTATTATAAAGTAGTAGGAGGACTGTGCGACTAACCTATAGCCAGTTGGGCTCAGTGAGGCAGTCTGATGACGTGTTGTAGTAGGGTGAACTTTCATTGGGCTCAGCCTACTGTACCCACAGAGTCCAGTAGAGGGCAGAGCCTGTGTGAGATAGAACAAAGGTTATGATATTGTAACCCTAGTTCTGTAAGCACAGATGGAGCCCTCTACCTATGAACCCTGCAGCTCCCACAAAGTCAGCTGAAGTGGTTTCAAGATGGGAACTGCAATGAGGCGTTGCCTTATATACTGTGTGAGATACATGTAAACGGTAGGTGCATCATGATTGGCCATGTGGCCACGTACATGCAAATTTCAGTGGGTGATTACGTTCGTGTGATTGGAGAAGAGTATTACATTCTTACCTACAAGCAATTTAGAGTATCCTTTGACACACAAATCCTCTGTGGGTTTTTGGAGTGTGAAAAGAAACTGGAGAACCACACAGGCACAAGTAGAGCATGTGAATAGAAGGGCCCCAGCTTGTCTGTGGATTTATTCAACATACCGGATAGGACATCATCTGGGAAATGGACATTCAGAAGGCTCCCTGTTTTTGGTGTCACCATTTTCCAGATCATTGTGCAACAATTCACCTTTACTCACATTAATGAATCTCTTCCATGATAGACGTGACCTTATCGACCCGAACAACTCTCATGTGACATTCGGATATAAACAACTGTCCCACAGGTTTGAATGCCTGTGACCTACAACCAGCTAGCAGAACTGATGAAGCCTCATGGTTGAGTTGAGAAATGTCAGTGCTATTTTGTTGTACGTGGATGAATTACATGAATTCTACCAGAGATGCTGCCAGAAAAGGGTTGTATCAGACTAGAAGTGACCTTGGTCAGCAACTGTGAGAACAAAAGAAGTAGTTAATGAAAACAAGAAGTCAGCAACAACAATCGTAAACCTTAAAAACCCAATATGTAAATTTTCTGCATTAAACTGTCTAAAAATGACTAGGCTTATGTTATATATTTTGTTGAGTTGTGTACTTACATTATCCCAAATGTTTCCAACAAGTTTCAAACCAAGAGAAATCTGTACTTTTAATCAAGGTAATGGTCTGTTTCATTTGGTCCCCTGTCAATGGCATCATATCCCCCTTGCGCATGTGTCAGTGTTGCGGTTGTCTGCTAGATGCTTACATAAATTGACCTTTTATCCAGTTTTAAGCCACCATTTTACAATATACTCTTTAGATCTTGGTCGTTTTTCACTATATATTTTAGCTGGATGAAGGATTTTAGTCATTGGACATCTGGATCTTGATTTATCAGAGAAACAAGCTGAGCAAACGCTAGCGGCAGCTCAGCTCTCAACCCCTCCCGGACGTCCTCTTTCCACCGAACAGCATCAGAGAAACACTGATTTTTAATGTGAAATTACTTTATTCAGCGTTTTTACCGGTTTTAATCAGTAAGTCCATTTGTTTTCGAGAGGAGGAGACCTCTGCGTGTAATTTGGCCCTGGGTAAAAACCTCCTGAATATCTGGATCTTAAGTTATCAGAGAAACAAGCTGAGCAAATGTTAGCAGCAGCTCAGCTCACAGCCCCTCTGGACATCCTGTGTCCTCCGACCAGTGTCAGAGAAAAACTGATTTTCAACATGAAACTGCTTTATTCAGTGTTTTTACTGGTTTTAATCACTGGGTCCATTTCTTTTGGAGAGGAGGAGATCTCTGCAGATAATTCGGCTCTCTGTAAAAACGCTGACTGCAGAGCACTGTCTGTACGACAATGGTTGTTGTTTAACAGTGAAGACATAACTCCCATGATCCCATGCTTCTTCACGACATCATCAAATTCAGTCTTTTTTAATTGTTTTGATTGAGAGACCCCTAGCGGCAGAAAATTACATATTGTGCATTCAACTCTCCTGCCAATATATACATTAACTTGTAAAATCCCATTTGTTAATAAGTAATTATAGCCTAAATTAATTGTTCTTTTCCGAGCATTTTAATGACTTCTTACCTGCTAATACTGTCTGCAGTGTGTGTAGAATACAAATGTTATTTACATCAGTAGCTCTGACTTTTTTCCCCCTTTTTGTGCTCATACATAGTATATGTCTTATTATTGATCCTCGCATCTGTGATATTTCCTGTGTATTAAGAAGGTAATTAGAATTTGTGTGAGTGTGTTGATTATATATCTATGGATGTATTCATACCAGCTTTTCTAATATAAGGTGTTCCATGTCATCCTGTTTGCCTGCTGCTTCAGTAAAAATCATCTGTATTTTTAAAGCCTCAAAGAAGGTTCTGATTAATGAATATGAATTTCACATGAAGAGCCAGAAAGAGAATCCACCACCTTGGTGGGCTCATGTGATAAGTCTATTATAGCAGTGGATTTAACTGAAGGGCTGGCATTGATGAGACAAGATCATAATCTTGAAGATAAGAAAAAGAAAAGACGAAATGCATTTCTTCACAGGCTCCATGGTGTCCATTTAACAGGGCGCAAGGAGAGGAGAGTGAAACAAATGTGTTCACAATTGACATTTAGGATTTCAAAGAAACATATGTGCAAGCCTTTTGGTTTGATGACCCCCCCCCCCCTCCCCTTCTTGCTTTATTTCATTCTCACATGCATGCAATTGCACACACATTTATCATCACATGCTAAAACACATATTTAATGCTGGGCAGTGGTTTCTGTTTTGAAATTACAGCTAATAATATTTTGTAGATCTTGGTCTAGAAAAATCTATTCAGCCATTGCCATTTGGGCAAGAAGTGTGGTGCCCTAGGCAAGATTTTAGCTGGTGCCCTTTGCATTGTAGCCAATCTCACCACCAGTGTCCATATACTTACACAGAAACAGCAGGGCTTAATGTCTTTGAGATTTTCTTTTAGTAACAAAAAACCCCCTCACAAAATAAAAACAGAATTAAAGAAACAAGTGACATAAAATTAATTCTAAATACAGACTTGGACGAAATTATTGGTACTCTTGCATTTTATTAAAATAATGTGCCATTTGCCCTGAACATTGTTGAAATTAAAAGATATTTTATTATCAATGCATATCTATGTTTGGTTTGCAGTGGAACAAAACAAAATATTTGTGAAAATAACTGAATTCATGCTTATTCTACGAAGACAATTCTATAATAGCTTGGACAAAATTATTGGTACCCTTTAGAAGTTGTAATAAATAATTGATTTATAGTGATACTTTAAGAAGACTATTGTGTTTTAATTAGTATCACAGATGTTTTCAATCTTATAATCGCTCATACAGCCAATTTAAAAGGAGAAAATTACTCACTCTGCTGTTTTATGCCACTGTGTGCATCTCACTGAACATGGAAAACAGAAGGAAAACTAGAGAGTGGTCTGAAGACATTCGAAAAAAGGTAATAGCCAAGCATGGTCAACGTAAAGGTTACAAGACCATCTCCAAAGACCTTGATGTTCCTGTGACAACTGTTGCCAATATTATTAAGAAGTTTAAGGCCCATGGAACTGTAACCAACATCTCTGGGCGTGGTCGTAAGAGTAAAATTGGCCCGAGATTGAACAGAAGGATTGCTTGAATGGCCGAAAAAGAACCAAGGAAAACTTCAATACAGTTGATCCTCAAGTTCAAGGTACAATAGTTTCAAGTTGCACCATCCATCACTGTCTGAATGAAAATGGGCTCCATGGTAGAAGACCCAGGAAGACTCCACTTCTAAGAGGGAGACACACAAAAGCCAGACTGGACTTTTCCAAAATGCATGTTGACAAGTCACAGTTTTCTGGGAGACTGTGCTTTGGACAGATGGAACAAAATTAGAGCTTTTTGGTAAATCACACCAACCCTATGTTTACAGAGGAAAAAAAATGAAGCCTACAAAGAAAAGAATACCATGCCTACCGTGAAACATGGAGGAGGCTTAGTGATGTTTTGGGGTTGCTTTGCTATCTCAGGCAGTGGGTGCCTTGAATCTGTGCAGGGCAAAATGAAATCAGAAGTATATCAAGGCATTTTGGAGTGAAACATACAGCCCAGTGTCAGAAAGCTGTCTTAGTCACAGGTCATGGGTCTTCCAGCAAGATAATGACCCAAAACATACATCAAAAAGCACCCAAGAGTGGATGAGAAGAAAATGTTGGACCATTCTGAAGTAGCCTGCTAAGAGTCCTGACCTGAATCCCATCTGTAGAAAGAGCTGATACTTGCAGTTGGGAGACGGCACCCATCAAACCTGAGAGAACTGGAGCAGTTTGCTCAAGAAGAGTGGGCCAAACTACCAGTGGGGAAGTGTAGAAACCTTATTCAGAGTTACAGAAAGTGCTTGACTGCAGTTATTGCCTCCAAAGGCTGTGCTACAAAATATTAAGTTAAAGGTACCAATATTTTTGGCCATGCCATTTTCATTTGTTTTACTGTATTAAATAATATATCAAGTTGTAAATCAAAAGCAAAGTTTCAGTTATATTCAATGTGAAATAAAGAATGATGGATACCATATACTTCTGTCAGTTTCAACTTTATACAGAGAAAATTTAGTTTTTTTAAAAAAAGGTGGAAGGGTACAAATATTTTAGGCCACGTCTGTACAACAAGCGATTGTACAAAATACGATATTAAAGAAACCAGTGCAGTCATAAAAATATAAATATAATATAAATAAGAGTATTGCACAAGTATAGTACAAAAAAACTATATTACAGAAACCTTAGTGCATAATGGCTCCATTTTAGATACAAAAAAACTCTATAAAATAAAAACAGTATTAAAAAAAACAAGTGACATGAAATGTATTGTAAATACAATATAAATAAGGTATTGTACAAAACATGATATTAAAGACACCAGTGCAGACATAAAAAAATATAAATATGATATAAATAAGAGTATAGTACAAAAAAACCTCAGTGCAATATGCATAATGTATCATTGTTCTACATTAAACATGGGGCTATATACAAAATACGGCCCCAGGGCCAGAACTGCCCCCTGGACCATTAAATCCGTCCCACAACGTCCTCAAAGGAAAACAAAATGACCCACAAAAAATCAATAAAAAGGCAGCATTATGTTAATGAATCATAAGGCAAATGACTACAATGATTGTTGTTATCCTGCTGTGCTGACAGAGGAGAGTAAAACCTCGATTTACATCCTTGCCAATATGGAAAGATATGTTAAAGATTATAAATGACAACAGTACTAATTTTTGTACTTTTGAGATCAATTTTCAGAAGTCCAATTAGTAATTGATTGTACTTAAATCTAGAAAAATAAAATTGCCAATACTGGACAGACTACCACAATATAAGAGTAATTTCTATTCTATTCCATTCAATTCTAGTTTATTCTTTTCAGTACCATAATTGTTGTGGACAATTTCATCATGTACTAGCTCCACGGGGTTTACTCCCACCCAGAGTGGTGGTTGCATGATGGCTATCATGTTATTTGATTGCACTACTTTCATGGCCATCCGGCCCCTTGGTGACACTCAAAGTGAAGCAGGTGGACAGTAGCATGGGGTCCTGGATTACAAACTATTTAATTGACAGATAGTGCAGTTTGGCCTCCCCCAGAGCATTGTGGTGGAAATACTGCAGAATAGAAAGGAAGCTCGCTGGGAACCACGCTGTCACCTTTTATATTCACTCTCTGCACAGCAGGCTTCAGAGCAGACTTTTCTTGATGGCTCTTTCGTTGCGGGATGCATCAGTAAGGGCAGAGAGGAGAGGTATAAGTCCACCTTGAAATTTAGAAATAGTAGTCAACTAGTATCAGCACATCAAGTTATAAAGAATTCAATCATTTAGTGCAAGGAGATAATACAGGTTGAGGATATATGAACATATACAACGCACTACATGTCCATTCAGTAGTGGTCAGTGAACTGCTCTCTATGGCAGGGGGGTCAAAGGGATCAACACTATCAGACGTGTTTTTTTCTTCTTCATGTCCTTGGTTGTATTCTGTTTGGTAAGGTGAGTCCAAGGAGTTCAAATCCAAGCGTAAACTTGATTTTGCCACTGAATACTAAACCAAGTTAAGCAATCAGACTGTTCCTAATAAGTTAAAAAGACCTGCTGACATTGCAATAATAACATGGCATTTAAATTGGTAGTTTAGATCTCTGCGGTATGCTCTTAGCAACTGGCACTTACTGTATGTATAACCTGGCCAAAGGTATCTTTACATCAGTATTACACTTCAACACATGAGTTAGAGCAATAAATCAACCATTTTACATGTATTATTTTGTGCAGTGTAAACCTCAATATACTATAGTAAATTATATATTCTGTAAAATTATTAAAAGGGGGTAAAATGTAAAGATTACAGTGTTTCCCCTAGGTTGACTGCTGTTGACTGGGGGCAGGGTCTGAGCTAAACTCAGGAGAGACTCAGTAGCCACACATTTCTCTGTTTTGCGTGTTCAGGTTAGGCTAACCCACTGTTGCTAACTTGGGAGCTAACCCTTTTCACTTTTCCAGCAGTTGGGGAAACAACAGACGTGACTTTTCTTGGTCTTGGCAAGCTGCAGCATGTATTAACTGACACACTGTGGTCTGTACTGTACATTTACTGTCAGATTGACAATTTACTAACCTTTTCCTCTGGTCTGCTTGCATTCACCGTCACTTTTCTGCTACTCACACTCACTCAACCATACAATCACTACATACACAGATTACACACTGCCCTATTCCTTAAAAGGAGGTACACTACCAACAGTTTCCCAGGCAACAACACAGAGGTTGACCCATGTTTCGGAACAGTGTTGCACAGAGACATCCCTGAACGCTATTGATTTCTGAATTAATGGATATTTGGCATTATTTCTGGCATTAAAAAATAGTTTTTTTGGCCCGGCAGGGGTTCTTGTTGGCCTGGTAGGCTGCCGGGCCTGTACAATAATAGGGGAAACACTGAGATTACATTCCTATATGAAAGAGGGCTCTTTTCTCCTAATCTTAAAGCACATGTCACCTGTCTTCTTGATTGATGAGTTTTGCTCCACTTTGCCCCTAAAGTGACTGCAAACTGCAACATGTTTCAGTTATTTTCTGCATTAATTTGCATTGCAAATGTATTTGATTAAAAATCTGATTTAAGACATAATTTTTGTCTTCATTTAGCTCAGAAATCCCAGCATAATTAAAATCAACACATCACATAGGTTGATTGTACCAGGGACATGCAGAGGATGTCCAAATTCATAAAAGGCGACTTTTATGAATAATTAAATATAAGTAATAATACATAAATATATACCTGGAATGACTATTAAAGGGACATTAAAATGTTTGTATTTAAAACAAACCCATGACTGAGGTTGGTTCAAACACTGCTACATGACAGTTAATTAATGATACATGCAAAGAAATTAAGTGTATTTCAGTAAATTCTCCTCACATGTTAACCAGCCCAACTCTTACCTACTGTAGCCCTCTGACAGACATCTTCACATCCAGAAGCTCAGCTTAATACTGCTGAGCAATAATGGGCAATAAGAAGATGATGATATTGTAGGGCTAAGATACTATGTGCCAACAAAGTAGTTTAATATTATTCACATATCATATCATAATACTGAGGCTTGGAAGGCATCATTCATTTAAGCCACGATTCTAAAAAGCAACACATAAGCTTTAGATAAGGTGTATTAGACACTGACTTCTAAAAGATTTTAACAGTTAACATCCCCTCATCCCTCCCTCCCTCCAAAAATACTGAAAAAATACTGAAAAAAGTGCTTGAATTTAACTATTTTCCTAAATATATAATGACATTTACTAAATAGTTAACATTCAACATTCATGTAAATATAGCTGCATTCACTGTCCTTATACATGTATTCACCTATTGAGCAAACATAACATAAAATCCAAAGACATTAATAACACAATGACAACATCACCACTGACTATAGTTAATGCAGATCAATTGGCTGCTAGAAACTCAGATTAATTTAATTCATTAACTTGTGCGATGACAATAACAGTCCCCTGAACGTTAGTTCCATGCTACTGAGTTTCGTCAACTACAACCAGTACTACAACTACAGCTTTACCTCGCGGTAAACTATAAACACTAACATATACTAATATAAATTCTCTATCAGCTAAGCTCAGAAACAAGATGAGATACAGAGTATATTGTTATGTCATGCTGGATGTAGCACTAACAACAGGAATTTATTTATTTATTAAAAAACTCTCCAGAGCAGGGGCACTTTCTCTCTAAGAGGCCAAACGGGCAGGTGCTCAAGCCCCCTTTGAGGTCTATATATGCATGTGCCCGGATTGTGCCATGCACTCCAGAATGAACCATAGAAGCATTTTCTAATATGCCGACTCTATTGGTGCTTTCCAAAACCATTATAAATCACTGTTAAAAAATATGTGTTTTTATATGTTTTATGGTGTGACAGCTGTGGTTAAGGTCTGGTAAGGTTTAGGCACAAAAACCACATGGTTAGGGTTGGGGAAAGATCATGGTTTGGGTTAAAATGATGACTTGAAACATGGTGTGGGTTAAACTTACTTCTTTAAAGTTAGGCAACCTTTGTCGTCATGGCAACAGTAAACACCACAACAATCATACTTACAGTTTTTAAAAAACTGGTCCGACACATAGTTTGAAACATGACACTCACGGTTGGAAAGTGAACAGTGGTCTCCTGCAGCTAAGTCCACTTCTATGTAGTCATCCACCCAACCCGCCACGTCCAATTATAGAAATCTGTCACCTTATATTGACATCGTCTGAACCGCATCACTCTCCGTCATAATTACTATGGCGGCTAGATGGCGTCTGTCACTCAAACGTAACTACAGGTCATTTTTGCTGGCTGAATTTTCAACCTATACTGTTGTTTTTCTTTTGAGGCAGGCAGATTAAAATGGCTACACTGACCCCTAAGTGCTGCATATTGACACTGTGAACAATGAAATTATGTGTGTTAATCTGTGTTTCCCATTTTTTGTCTACAAGAGCCAGCTACCTATCTCTGAGTGTATACAGGTAACTCTTTTAATTTAATTAGAAGATATGAGAATAGAAATAGGTTGTTTTTTTTCCCAGACAATGAAAACAGTACGCAAATCGATAAACTGATTCTTAATTAAACCCCACAGTTTTGATCTTTGGCTCTAACTATACTAAGTGGATGCAGTAGTTTTTTTTGTGGGTTTGCTTAATTATGATGCTTAATCCTAGGCTTTCCAGAGGGTTATACTACAGCACAGCAGTAATTAAATCAACTGAACTGACTTGGAATGAGAAAATGTTTCTTTCTTTCTTAATCTTTCTTTCAGACATGGAACAATGTAGGAAAATCTTAATATTATTCTGTTTAGAAGGTGTGATTCAGATAATGGTAATTATTTGCAGATTTCAGCAGAACAGGCTTGAGATGTGAGAGCTACACACAAGACTGACAATGGAACACAGGGACACTACAGACAAATAAATGAATGTGAGATACAAGGGACAATTTAAAACAAGATCTTATCTAAACCTTGTTCATATGAGCTATGTTTGCCCTTTCAAAGGATAGAAGCTACAATAAACTCCATTTTTTCTTGATACTGATTGATTCTGGCAATATTTTCATCAATGTTTCATTATAGATCTCTGATAATATATGCTACTGATATCAGTAGACTTTGATGGTAAAAATCTATCATGAGCAGATAAAGAAAACTTCAAACACACACACACACACACACACACACACACACACACACACACACACACACACACACACACACACACACAAATGCACACATACAGTACATGTCATCACATTTGACAAAATCACTCCTGCTCATTTCTAGCAGGACATCAATTAATCATTTTAGAGGTTTTTTGCTGGATTACACCCCAACTTGCATGTGTTGTTCTTCAACCTGTGACCTTGACAAGGGTATAAAATAATAATACAAAATAGCTGTAAAACACATCATTTCTTCAGCATCTTTTACACAAGAAATGTAGTCAAAGTGTGTCACACAAAGATATTAGGATAAATGACAGACCTGTGTTCCTTGACCACTACATAATTATTCCTCATTGTGACATTCTCCACCTAACCAGCCATGGGAGAGGTGGGTTAGTGGTGGATGTGTGTGCAGGAAGGTCAGAGGCTGGATGGGGCCAAGGAAAAACCAACAGTGCCCTCCCCCTGTTGATGACTTTTTGTCTGAGGCTCACGTTGGGATGCCCAGGGAGTGCTAGCGGGCTAATTAGCACAGTGCCAAGTGCTTAATCCCCATCTAAGTCATTAGTCTGTGAAACAAACAGTGGTGCTCAGATTGGAGGTAATTAAGAGCGATCCCTGACACGCAGGCTGAGTGTTATTCCTCTTAGCTCAGCTTCACTGTCAAAGCAACTCTTTAGCTTACATTCACCAGCTCTGAAGCTTTTGCTGATGTACACATGTGCATATATGTGTTCATACTGTTCATACTTAGACTGACTCTCCTATACTGTAGCAGTCAACCCTGACAAGAAGAACACTGCAGGTCCTCAGCACAATTGTAAACCTAAACAGAATATATAGTTTAATGATTGTTCTTTTTCCATACTCCTCTGCAATCCTAATGCATTGTCTTCTTTCATTTATTCCCACTTTTCTCATCCGTTATTGTAGTCATGCTTGACATTCGACACCATTAAATTTAACTGCCAGGATATTACAGCTGGCCATGAGCAGGTGTGTCAATGTTCTCTGCAAAGATATGTCTTAGGGTGCCTGTGTTAAATTTATGACTCACAATTAAAGCCACTGAGACAGACTAGAGGCAGCTTATTTAATTTTTCTTATCATGAAAGAGTAATTTCTTTCAGCTATTGCAGTGTCTAAACATCAATTCTGCCCCGTGGACAGACGTTAGTTTCATAGCAGTTACTTGTTTGGAAAAGTAGTAATATGAACAATGAATAAATAAATGCTGACAAACACAGTGATACATTTGTAACAGCAGATGAAAGCAGATAAAACATAAATGAATGATTTCATTACCATTAACTTTGCAGAGGAGAGATTGTGATTACATTTCAAGAATGTTCTAGGTAGCCTATTACAGCAGATATTTGTGTTTTTCATGTGGCAGAGTATGTGTGGGCATTTATTTATCTGAGTCAACTGTTAATGGTATGCCTACCAGGGACACAAGCATGCTAAATGGGGTGAAACAAGAAATCCATCAATTCTAATCTCTGTGGCTTTGATGTGAAGTCCAACAACTGCAGTCATTGCCTTTCCTGTAATATCACATTGGAAGCTGACTGCACAGTGCAAATAAATAATATCACCCTAAAATTAAAATTCTGAGGGTAAATTGAGAGAGTGACACTGCACAGAGAATAAAGGATGGATAGATGAATCCATAGAGTCCTCAACTGAAAAAACAGGCACAATTACCAGCATTCTGTTTTGAAAGCCAAGGAAGATCAGAATGGATACAATTTGAATTTTGGTATTTGTGAGGACCTCCAACAAAATTACTGTATTACCCCAAAACTGACTGAAGTAGATGAAAGATTATTTATAGACACCTGAAATTATGTAAGGAGTATGAAAAGACTTTACAGCAAAGAGGTCATGGGTTTGGGTACTGGCCCTCATCATTTCTTTGTCAAAGGTGTGTGTAATCCCCCTGTGCATTTTCCTGTGACAGCCGACATGCATATTAGGTGCGTCAGAGACTTTAAATTGCTTGTACAGTAGGTGTGTATTCTGCATAAAGCATGCTGGGAGAAGCATCAGCTGCTATTATCTTAAAGAAAGAATTAGTAGTCCACATAACAAACAAACAAGTCTATTATAACAGCAAATATTGAAGATGAGCTTCCCATTTTCAGTCTTTGTGTGTGTTTGTATTTACATAAAAAATATGCAAATGGAAATTAAACCTGTGTACATTTTTCTGAACAAAAAGTAGGCATTTTCATTAGCATTCAGAGTTCTGAAAACTTGCATCCGTTTGGTGAAAAGAACAGGGCCAAAATTAAAAAAAATAAACCTTAATAATCCTGATTAAACAAGAGGAAACATTTCAGGTGTGACTCTCCAAAGGCAGAAGAGTCTACCTCTTTTTGTTTAAGGCTGGAAACAGCTCAGCTCTCTGTTTCTTGAGCCATGCCCTTTCTATAGCGATGCCATACTAACAAACATTTATGACCTGTGATGGACAAAACCAGTAGAGGCTTGCAAGTGTAAGTCACTGCCAGTAGGGGGAGAAAGAGCACACAAAGTGACAGATGCAATACTGCTTGTGGCTGGATGCCTCACTCACATAATGCACAGGGCAGATGAAGACATGCTTTTACAAGATACATACAGGAGTAAATGGGAATCTTTCCTGTACTTTACTTGCCCTCACCATTATTGTAGTGTGTTTTACAGATGGGCAGGCTGCAGGCATGTATGGATAATGTATCATAAACACTGTGTGTGTTAATGTGAAAATCAAATACACCAGCATTTAAAAATGACCTGTTTAGACATGTTGATACCACAAACACATAGATATTCACGTGTAGACAGAGGCTTCGCACAAAAGAGATGCTGAGATGTCTCCCTGTTGTCAGTTTGGTTTTACAGCAGGTAGACATGATGTCAGTCACCTTTAAAGGGTCTTTTTTTCAGTAAACAGAGTCCTTCATCTCACCAGGGGTTCCAGTGCAACAGCAAAGCTCAGGTGTATTCAGACCACCCACTGATCCATTTGGGCTGCAAGGATTCACATGTTACATCCTTGACACTTCACTTCAACAGAGAAGGAGGGAGCAGAAGGAGCACAGTCAGGGGGGTTATGTTTTTATGATTTCTGGTCTTTCATTAGTTGACTCAGTATGAAAAAATGTTAAGTTGAATTAAAAAACTGATAGCACATGCACAGTACATTTGGATAATACACTGAATCCCAACAAAGCCGAGGTCCAAGCACTCGGTTACAAATGGATATGACATCACCTTGCATTATTGTGAATAGCTAATGGTGGTTTGCTGATGACATTTAACTGTGGTAGGAGGAGTGGGGACTGTTTGTGCACAGATAAAGTGGGGTTGTTAAAGAGATAAGCATCAGCTTATATGTTGATAGATAGTGAGGGATCTTAAAAGGGTATTTCTGCTTTATAAGAATTTATACAGCTTGCATGGAACAGTATGAGGTATAATACACATGTTAATATAATAAGTGAAGTTTTGTTGTTATACAGTTAAACAAGAAAAGAGAAAATACCATGTAGAGACCATATGAGAGTGTGGAAATCTGTCACAAATGGAAACAAATGAGTACATGTGAAACAAAATCACCTGTGTATCAAAGTGAATGTATTTAATCATTATAATAATGGTTAATGAGCACTATAATAATGGTTGAGTGAGGCAGAAAGCACATAATGCACATAATTCCCTCTTTCTCTTGTGTCTTTCCTGTCTATGTAAAAGAAACTATTCGATGGAATATATGATTTTCCTGGTGTACAGGGGCAGTTGTTTGCCTGATCACCAACTAAAAGGTCGAAGTTATATTTACCACTGCATCACTGGAGTAGATGGAATGATTACATTAGGAGGTACAGATTGGTGAGGCAAGATGCTGTGATCAGTGTGAAGCGAGTCACTTGATTAAATAGAGCACTGCCTCTGGAACTGTGTCCGGATCATGTACACAACAAATCCACCAAGGTGGCATCTGAAATTAGATGGGAAATCACATTCTCCATCAGTAGAATGATGTTCAGTGGGAAGACTGCATTTTCACACTTTTGGCTGTTGCCAAGACAGCCTCAGGAAATGCTGGATCCAAATTTAGCATAATTACACCGTAAGTGTCCCTAAAACGATTTGCTTAATTCAAAACCATTCTATATCTAAGCAATAATTTTTGTTTAACTAAGTATAAAATAACTTACAACAAATGCTAATGTATAAGACATGATAATTTAATATAATTAATTTACAGTTTTTGTTCCACTAACTGCAAACTGTGTTTGGTAAAATGCCATAGTGAATTAATAAGCAGACTTCAAGCTGAATTGGTTGTTGAAGAGGTTTGCCATAATCTAACATGTGATACTTGCTTTAGTGTGACAGTCACAATTAAATGATACAAGGATTTCCATCTTGTTGTTTCATTGTCCATATTGAAATATATTATCAAATTTAGTGTTACACACCCACAAAAAAAGAAGACAAAAAGAAGAAAATACATATATTTTTTATATTTTTAAATGTAAAGCACCTCACAGATAAAGAAGGCAACTCAATCACACAGTTGAGATTAGCCCCTCTGCCACCTAGTGGCCATTAGGAGGCATGGCAGTGTTATCAGACAAAATTATGAGTTAGGGGAAAGTGCTGCTTTTTACTTGATGTACTCTGCTGATCCAGGGATTGAACTGGTGAACCTCTGCCCCTCATTACTCACCTATCAGCACCACTGACTTGACAACACTGTGGAGAGCTTCAACAGCAAATTTTGACATACATATCTTTTAACAGTCCATCTTGTCCATATCATCATATCAAACTGCAACCACATAATTGCCTAAATCACGAGGGGTAACATCATTACAGCATTTCTGTGTGATCATCCCCACAGACCCTGTTTCTTTTTCCAAAGACACAACAGCAGGAAATGTATTTATTTGGAAGAATGAAACCTTTGTCACAGCTCATGAATTTCTCAACAGTCTGTCCACACAAACTCTCCTGCTGCTTTAACTTAGAATACAATATGGAAGCAAGATGCCATTGCTGTCTCTGTGTAACTGCCATTATATGGACTGTTACATTAATCAATCAAATTTAATTTAAACAATTTTGGAGGTATCCAAACAACTTTGAGCAGGTTTGGAAGAAAACTGTTTTTTAAAATGGAGGGTACACCCTAGTGGAACCATGTCTTCCAAAAATGTGAGGATATTCATTCTTTCAAAGAATTTAGTAATCAAAATAAAAAACTGCTTGTTACACTATCTAAATATATTCTTGTGGCTAAATTAATAAAAAATATATTCACTATTTCACCTCCCTGCAAGGTATTTTGTTTTTGCAAGAGCAAACCAACTGAAAACCACAAGAGACTGACCTCATATTGTAGTACAAATTGGCCAGTTGGACATTTACTGAGCCTTCAAAGAGGTTGCTGAAAATGTGTGGAGAATAAGTGAACACACACAGAAAGAATGACTTTTGAATTCTTGAATCATCTACTTTTTCCTTGAACTGTCTGACTATTCCTCACATAAACTGAATTACATTTATGAGAAAATGTGTAGCCCTTTACATTCAGCATGAACAAGAGATATTTGAGGGCTGTAAGCTAGACTTAACTATCTTTCCACAAGTTTGTTGATGCTAATGTGCTAATGTATGGTGAATTACTTTTACATTTTCCTGTAGTTTAATAGTAATAAGAAATCAGTGAATGATTTATTTTGCTTGACACATGAGATCCTGTGATGTTTGTTCTTTTTCAATAAGCACAATTAAGATTGAATTAAGACTGTGGGGATGTAACACACTCTTTGTGAATGAGAATATAACTGTTCAAGGGGCATCAAAAGAGAACTACCTTTTGAATGTTCTGTCTTTTCCTTAGGTGATGAAAACAAAGAGTCAACCTTATCTTTTGTCAAGTTTCTGCACCAAAACTGCTGAGTTTCCAGTATCTGATGCAAATCTATCAAATTTTCAGTGTTTCTGCAACCATCAGTGGGTCCACACTGAGTAATTATGTCACTGATTACACATCCTGTCCTATTTACCTGGATTGTGCCTGTCTCTCGGTTGGGTACCTTGTTAGCACTGTTCTTGTGACTGCGGGGTCCAATAGCCAGTTCTGATTACTCCATGCTTTGTTAGTCATAGTGATTGTCACCATTATCACCTTCCTCATCAGGGAAACTGTGGAACTGATAGTAATTGTAATTGCCTGCTTAGTGGTTGAGAGTGTGCCTTTTTGGTCCTCCCATGGCTGTCTGTTGTCTCAGATAATATGTAATTAGCTGGATAATCTTTGGTCTTCAGAGCTTGTTTTTGGAAATTCTAAGTTCTTTTTTCCTTGCAGTGAGTGAAAAAAGGCTAAAGCATGCTTATTAAGGCTCACATAGAAAGCCAGAGCATTCAGTGTTATTAGCCATGGTGTTTTGGAGAAGACAGAACATTACAGAGAGGTAGTGAAGAATTTCAGACCATCATCTTTGTGCAATAAAGTCACTAGATAATCTTACACTTGCTATATGCTCTTTCTACTCTAAGAATTCACAGCTTCTTTGACAGTGATACACAGGCTGTGCAGCTTTTCTCAAGTTTAAAAATGTTCTGTGAATGGCTGGAGTACAGATGGAAACAGATAAATGATGATGAGAATGATGATGAACATTTTATTTCTGACATAATTTTCATTAAAAGGGAATCTCAAAGGGCAACAAAGAAAAGATAAGAAGTGAAATGTTCTTATGTCAGAATGGGAACAAGTACAAAACACTGATAACTACACAGGAAGAATATTTGTTCTCTGTACTGTAGTAGTCCAATGCAATATTAAACTAGACGCAGAGACTCTGCTTCTTGTCTGGTTCCTGTTAATAACAAACTCAATTCCAATCAGACTCACAGCCAGAACAGAATGAGAGTGATTTATTGGACAGAAAGATCTGAGGGATGTGTTAGTCAAGGACATGCCCACTTAAGCAAATTAACAGTCCCTTTAGCAAGGAAAAAAAATCAAGTAACATTATAATTTTGTTGTTTTCTTCTTTTCCATAGTTTTTTTTTATGTACTGCTGTGCTTCAAATGTATTACTACACTCTCACCTTTGAAAATAAATCCTTGGAACTTGTGGGATTTTGAGATTTCCAGAATGTCACACTTGAATGAGGAGAAAAGAAATCTTCAAATATAAATACATTCAAATGTGTATACAGACTTACCAGTAAATGTGGCTGGAAGTCAAAAGCATATCATTCTGACAGGTTCATGCTTTTTATAAAAAATGTTGTAACTAGCAAAATGAATAGCAACACTTGTCACTTTGCCCTCTACCATTGAGAGGTTGAATAGATAATATGGTATCCAGTCTGCTCTCTCTGAGAAATGTCAATGTTCTTTATCAAGTTAAGGAAATGAAGCAAATGAGACTGACTGCACCAACTTTTGCAGTCTGAATTAAATATTAGTGAAATTATCAGTGTATTTAAAACAGTAGGTGCAGTCCAATTTAATATGGAGAAACAATTAAAATAAAATAATAGAGAATAAAAGTTAATTCTTGACCTTGGAAACAGTAGTTGACAAAACAATCTTTCTGCAACGTCAATTTAATAGCTGTAGAGTAGAGCTTTCTATTGCATCACACAATCCTCCTCAGCAGATGGAGTTTGCCCGGTTATCTTGAAGATGTTCAGAATTCACTTTTAGTGAGCATGTTAAGGACTTCTTGGCCATGTTGGCTTAAATGACAATATAAGAAGTGATGGAAGCCTCCACAGACGCTACAATTTACCGATCCTCCCTAAACGCCTCACACGGGCTATCTAGATCATGGATGTAAAAAGAGAACTGGATACAGGAAGAGCGCCCGGCTTTGAAGCAAATTTGACATAGCGGCCAAACCGTGTAATTACAATGTCACGTGATGCACACTGGCCCAAAAAGACTTTTTCCCATAGACTTACATTGTGAAAGAGACGTCTGTAAATCAGCGGATACATTTTTCTAAGCGTCACAACCCCCGCGAAATGACTTGTCTCACTATCATGATTAAATCCGTTCGGTCTGATCTCATTTCAAAAGCCTAGAAGAGCTGCATGATTGAATTGTTTTATCCCCATTCAAGTTAGCCAGAGGGCTAAACCGGAAATAGCCGACTCGGCCAGCGAAAGTCACTAGTGCGCGTGCTCCATGGACCGCACAATGCAGGAGAGTCGGATACTTTCTTACCGGAAGGCGATTTTTTATTGCTTCATGCGCTACTGAGCAACTTCCATAGGAATGAACGGGGCCCCGCCTCCGACGCTGTATCCAGTTCTCTTTATACATCCATGATCTAGATGCTTCCTGGGCAGCTGCGCACAGAGAAGTGTCAAATTCTTCAGTTACTGCAGGTCACACTACTCTGACAGGTGTGTTGCCAAAAGTAAGTAAGTTTGGGAAGATTAAAATAAGGCGTTTTAATGTGAGATTTACATAAATGACGAGAAGAGCTGGTGTGTTGCCAGAGAGAGAGAAAACTACTAAACTGCGCAGTGGAAAAAAACATCGGGACTCCAGTGGGCATTTCCCTCCAAATTAATGGATTATCCTGGTGAGTTAGCCACTTGAGGTTAGCTGGTTAGCATTAAGGTTCCAAAATAATGTAATCATGTGTTAGTTTACCTTGAAAGGTATGATGAAGCAAAAATTCAGTCAGGATATAATGTTTGTGTGACGTGATGAGAATATAGCTGATGGCGCTAAGCTTTTTAGCCGCTAACCACTTAGGCTTAATTGTGGTCTAGAAGCTAGGCTAAGTGCAACATCCTAAGCTGCTGATGTAGCCCTGGGAAAGCATGTAAGGCAGTTTGTGCACATTTGAAATGGGCTTTAAAGCTAATGTGTATGTACTGTAAAATATAAAAGGCCAGAAATGTGCATTTATTTTAAATGTATATGTACAAAAAAGGGAGAGAGACTTAGTTCTGAAATGATTATGGTATCACTATCTATGAAGCCCATGTCCATAATGCATTATAATCATTCTTCTATTGTGTTATAATCTGCTTAAAGCACTCATAAATATTCATATCTCTTTATAACAATAATCACATTATAAAGCATTTTATAATGACATAAGGTAATGTAATCACAATACTTAATAATTGCAGGTCACTCACTGACATTTTTTTGCAAGGATCACAGTGTTTTATAATTCTCGTTTTTGTAATAGATTATAATAATTTTATAATAAATCAACAATCACTGTCATAATGCATGAAAATGTGATTATAAGTTACTTCAACGCTTGTAATGCACTTAGGTTAACTACTGTTTTGTGTTTTTTTTGAGGGATGATTCTATCTGTGAGTGGAGCTGCTTCGTCTGCCATCCAGATTGTCATCGCTGCTCGTGGATACCTTCATCTCTGCGGGATGCTGACATGTGGATGTTGCGCTGTTCCAAGGGGGCAGTAGGAACCAAATCAAAGGGAACTGAACTAAGGAGCATTCTATTTTATTTTAATTTTTCCTGAGATCTCAGATTACTTTGTTCCTCTTAGGCCCAAAACAGACTTAAAAACTGACCACAACTGATGTCATAAAGAAACTCAAAGTTGACAAACAACGTTAAAGGAACATTTGAAGTGAAGGAACCCAAGATCAAATAAGACTAATCACCTTAAGGTAACTTAAGGGAAAACAAAGACTGTCACAAACCGATAACTGATAATAAGTGCATTTTGATCCAACAGAGGATACATTTAATTTGTGTATCAAGCACTGAGAGTTGAATACTTCTTAATTTCTAATTTACTGCAGTTTTGGTTGTATATTCATTTGTTTTTAATTTTATTTTTTGTGGGATAATTGAGTTAAAGATTTGCATCAAACAAAGAAGTGTTTTTTCTAAAGCGATGCTTTGCATGTATAAAAAGAAGCTATCAGTAAAATGAAAAAGGACAGAATGCCTTTATAAATATATTTTATATTATTTATCCTAAGTCAGTGGTCATGTGTTTTGTGTGGCCTGGAGGTCTTTTCTCCTTGTAGAGGTATTATATTTTTTTTCTTTTGAATTAGCCTGTTATTTCTATACTATTTTTGAATTTCATGACGAATTTGGTTTAGCTTCAGTTTAATAGTAGTAATAGTAGTTTGTTTTTATTAGTTTTGCTTATATCACAGATTGTTGGAGAGCTTATAAAAGACTGTCACAAGATGGTTCCATCCATTATCATGCCAACCATAGGCGACACTTTGTGTATCTACAGACAGGGTCTCATACACATGATATTGAGAGAGCCTGGTGTTCTTATAAGGAGAACATCTACCGCTTCAGGGGGAAGTGAATGGCCACAGCTCTTAACATGGTTCCCACGGATCCTTAAAAAGTCTTAAAAGGCATTGAATTCATTAATCTAAAATCAAGGCCTTAATTGGCATTAAAATGTCTTAAATCAATCTTTCAAAAGTCTTAAAATGTTTTATAATTACTATTAGTTTCAAATCTCAAAATAATTGATACATTTTTTATTTTTTTAAATAATTTACCGAACAACTCTCGCGGTAACCTCCCGCAATCACTATAGCGGAAGCAAAAAAATCAGTGATGTGGGTGCAGCCGGGACTCTCAGAGCAGATGCACTTTATTTGTGTAGCTGTCACTTTACCTTGGACAACATGGGGAAGTGTAAGTTCAATGAAAATTGGCTGTCAAATCAACATTTTTCGGCATGGCTGAAATCGGTACTGGGAATTGTGTACAAGGCACGATGCATTTTGTATTTTGTATTTTAAAATCGGCACGATGGAAGTTAAGGCAGTGGAGTCGCACATGCAGAGCGCGAAACACAAAGCTTCAACATCAAGCTTCAACATCAAGCTGCCAACAAACGCCAGGTATTTTGCAGTTCTACTGTCGTCTCCACCACACCTCCACCCCCACCCCCGTCATCCACAACCAGGACTGCAGCACCACATCTCCGGACGATTTTTGGTTGTACGTCTACATTGAAAGCAGAAGTACTGTGGTCACTGAACACCGTAACAAAACACCAGTCCTACAAGTCAAATGAGGGAGTTGGAGACTTATTTCGCGCCATGTTCCCTGACTCTGACATTGCCTGCACTTTTGCATGCAGTGCCGACAAGACGGCCTACATTAGCAAGTTTGGATTAGCCCCATACATTTCTGAGCAGCTTGTTGCAGATGCTAACAAGGGCGCGTTTGTTTTAATGTTGGACAAGAGCCTCAACCAGACCACGAAAACAAAACAACTGGATCTGCGTGTCCGCTACTGTTGCGAAGATCACGTCCAGTCCAGGTATTTGGGGTCACAATTCATGGGACATGGAACAGCCCAGGATTTACTGCAGGAACAGGAAACAGCTTGGTTGCTCATGGGCTGAAGAACACACACAGGACAGGACACACAAAATAGTGCACTATTGTGTGTGACCTGTATGGCAACATGCAAGAAGAAACAATGGTCACCCATTGTGGTGTTTTTTTCCCCAATTGTGTTTACTGCAACCTTTGTCATAAATTTCATTTCAGGTGGCATTAAAAAGTCTTAAAAAGTCTTGAATTTAACTTACCTTAAGTTGTAGGAACCCTGCTTAAGATGAACCTCAGATTCATTGAGTGGAACCACCAGTGTTTTTTAATGTGTAAAAGTAGCACAACACAAATGCTGTGTTTTCATGTCAGAAACCGTGTATAAATTTAATTTCTTTGTTAATGTATTGTCTCAAAATATAAAAGTGACATTTGTTGAGTGGTGTGAAGACATTATTATCAGGCCTTAATAAGGAGGCAAGGACTTTTAAAATGGGCAATTTGTAACTTGATTCTTGATTATGAAGTTGTATTTGTCGGTAACTAGCAATTTATGGTGGCTACACTTTTTAAAAATGGATAAATAGGAAATTTGTTACAGGGTTGGACTGATCTGCTGAAATTATACAGAGATTGGTGAGAATGTAAATGGTTAAAAATCCTACTTCAATTTACTGGCCTACAGAAGTCAGGCAGAAATTACTTGGAAATTAAGTTGCAACAACTCACTTCATTTTAGGGGTCTGCTCAGTAGAAATTAGACAGAAAGTAGTTGGAAATTAAGCTGGTATGATTCCCAGAAGTTAAGCAGAAATTACTTGGAAATTAGGCAGCAACAACTCACTTCAATTTAGGGGTCCACTCAGTAGAAATTAGACAGAAACTATTCAGAAATTAAGCTGCAACAGCTCACTAATTTACCATAAAATTTGAGGTAAATGCTGGGGTAATTTTGTGGTAATTTCAACAAAATTTCAAATAACTTACTTGCTTATTATATCTACTTACCATGAAAGTGAGACAAATTTTGAGGTAATTTCAAGGAAATTGCAAAAAAGTTACTTGCTAAATACCACCTAATTACCATGAAATTTGCGGACCCGTAAAATGAAGTGTTATCGTTTGTGTTAATGATTTTCCCGAGATGCAGTGAGGTGACATTGGGCATAATTATTATAAGTAGCATTTTTTATACTCATGAAATATGCAAAATTTGTTAAGACATGATCAAACACAAAGGCCAAAGTCAAGGAACAGAAGCACAGCAAACAGGCTTTGAAAGCCACTGGTTAACCTGATTAGGTCTGACTTATAATACAAAACAGCCAACAAAAAGCACCAGACCAACGGGGAAAAAAAATCTGATTAAAGCACAGAACAGAGCCCTACTGTCGTGCAATATGTGGCCAGTGTTTCTGAAAAGTACGGAGAGATTTGTGCTGACCATAGTATTTCAGTTTTAAAATCTAGTAGTATGCTTGGTTCACCGATAGTGTCAAAGAGTAAGTGGAGCAGGTGGACCGAAATGCAGGAGACGGCAGGCAGGATCAGATGCAGAATATTTAATGATAAACATGAAAGAATCAATGCAATCAACAAAGGTGGAAAAACAGGAAGTAAAGGTAACAAAACACAAGGAGAAAACATTTCAAAATAAAATGGGAACTAAAGTAATCAGACAACAAGGAACAGGTGAGTCCAAAAGAGTCCAAACAACAGAATGTCCTGGCAGGATGTGACACATAGGATCACATCCAAAAATATAACAGCAGAGCAACACTGTACTATATTCAGTGAAGTACAGAGAATTTACAGATTTCTACGTTTGTGAGACCAAACAATCCCTCAGACCAGGACTGAGTGATTTACAATCATTTATAGCCAAGGACAGCAGTTTGTGGATCAGAATGTACACATTTTATACGCAGAAAACGGATGGTTTGAAAGATGGTTTGGCAGTAAACTGCATCAAGCTGTAGAACCCCTCACAGCATAACTGAGAAGGATTGTGATGGAGTTATTATTATAACAAAGGTTCACGACCACGCCCCTCTCTTTCACTAAATTCAATCATCCGTGCATACCTATATAAACGTGTCTAACCCCTTTCTCTCCCGTACCGTACAGTTCTCACGCGACCTATGACACGCTTGCATCGCAAACACGTACCTCCTGCCGTGCTCCGTGATCCACGTTCCTCGGTAACATACCGACCATGACTAGATCCAGCAGTACCAACGAGATATCTCCTTCACCACCACATCCACATGGAACCCTTCTCCTCCAGACGCTGTGCTTCTGATCAACTGGGATCCAGACGCCCCACATGCATCCACGCAATGGCCCACTCGGACGCGGCTCTTTTCCAATCGATTAACATCTTCCCACCTGCTCCTTCTTTTATGTTTCTTCCCTCAGCCACCTCCGGTTCTGCAGTTAGCACAGTAACAGTTGCACTGAGCCACAGTGCTCCCTCTGATGGACCCACTCCTTTCCTACTGTTCTATCCCTGTTCCCTTCCCTTCCTAAACACCCAAATGTTTTTTCTGTGTCTTCAGCACCCCCTGTTACCGATCCCCTCGCCCCAGCCGTCGTTAACTCTGTGCCCGCGAGCACTTTCACTCTGGACTCCTCGACCCTCATCCCTTCATCCCTCACTCCTCTGACCCTCATCCCTTCATCCCTCACTCCTCGACCCTCATCCCTTCATCCCTCACTCCTTGACCCTCATCCCTTCATCCCTCACTCCTCGACCCCATCATCCCACTGTACACGACCCGGACCAACCTTCAGCTCCCATTCATCCCTCTCCTCGATCTGCATCCAGCCCAATCCTGAACCCTCTCGACAATCCAAATAAATCTACTTTTATACCGTTCAAATGGCATGGTCTTTGTTAGTGAAATACCACTCGTCTGCTGCAGACAACATTACTTCTGTATTTATCTAACACATCCGGATCAGATCGAGACCAGGTGCAGGGAAGCACCATTTCTTGTGAATGTGATGTCACACTTTTTGTTACACACAAAAAACAAAGGTACCTCCTAAACAGGTGTCCTCAACAACTTTATCCACCAGGAGGCTGGAAATTTCCACAGATATGTGAAAAGTCTAAATACATGGTGGAATAATTCTTTGATTTCACAATAACAGTCCAGACGACAGTTATAATCTTGTTTTGACATTTCACTGACAGTCTGAGATGGATCAACGGTCATCATATGTTAAATTACAATATAATTTACATGTGATTGATAATGGCAGCAACTACAGGTACAAATTAGTAATGATTATCATGCATAGTTTTATATAACACATATTTGCAGCAGTAACAGTCAGAAATCCTTCATCATGTTATCATTCTGTGCAAAGTTACAATTTAAAGGTTCCTTTTTTATTTTATTTTTTTTACAAAACTGCCTTTGTGAGCAGCTCAATAAATATGCAAAACCTGCAGAAATATTGTAACCCTGGTTTCTTCTTTGATGTTATCCAGATAAAAGTGTTTTTACTCGTGGTGCATGAAGTTAAAAATAATCATAAATCACTGAACAGCATGTTTGTTTAACAAATGAACCTTTACAGTACAGTAATGTGAGATATTGATTGGCTTTAGGGTGTGTACACTGGCTAAAATTAAATTGGGATAGATGCTTAGTAGGTCAAATGCAGGAAAAAAGAAAAGAGAAAGGTCTGGTGCAAGAGTAGGGAAGTAAATGTAGACAGAAAGCACACATTTCAGCAGCTATTTAACCTTCTTTCTTAAGCTTTTCAAGTGACCCTCGTGCCAAATGGACCAGGTACTCCAAGACTGTGTGGTTGTTGTAGTGTGGAACAGGACAGGTCCAGATCAGGATTTATTTTCAGAAGTGTCATGCTGCAATCTGACTCTTAAGATAGGTTGTGTGTGAAAAAAATCAATCACTAAGATTACTTCTGACACATGAAACAAATTACACTTCTGTATACTGAAATATTCAATTTAATTTACCCAATAGATTATTCATAAATGTAAGATTTTTTTTTCACATTCAACATTTACCACCAACTCACTATGCCAATATGTTTTCCACCAGGCTCTGTAGCCAATGTTGACTAAATTGAGCGTTGACCCCAAAATATGCTGACCTATATGAAACACATCCAGTGGAGTTCTGGCACTGACAGGAGCTAGAAGTTATGGTGGTGCCAGTTTCACTGTAGAGAAGACTGGAAAAGCTGAATATGTCCCTTAATTCTCTGAGTTATATAACTGTACTCCCTGATCCAACTTGAGTAAAAAAATCTCAAGCATGACTGAGAATGTCAGAAAGGATGAAGATTAATATTGTGATTTTTACATTCCAATGTAGTGAGCAGACTCGCTGCTTTGTAAGGCCTGTATGTCTTACATAATACTCCCTGAAAACTATATGCATTTTTGCATTCGGTGTGAAAGGCCAAGGCAGTTTAAAGCAGTATAAATAAAGTACATACCATATTACCCCCCCCCCCCAACCCCACAGTAATAATCATTATATACCTTGATGAAACATTATAACTCTTTTGTTCACTATTTATCACTGTCATAGTCCTGTGCATTTCATGACACATTATCATTATCTGTTTTATAATCATCGCTATCAAGATCATAGCCATTAATGTCCATCCATCCATTCTTCAACCCTCAAGGTTGTGGGAGGCTGCGGTGTATCCTGGCATACACTGGGTGAGAAACAAGACACAATATATATATATATATATATATATATATATATATATATATAGAACAGATAATAATTTATAGTTTCCAGTTAATCTCACTTGGGTGTGGGAAGGAACTCATACATGCACTGAAAGGGCCCAGCCTGGCAGGTCATGTTCAAACTCAGGTCCTTCATGTTGTGAGGGGACATTGCTAACACTGAGCCATGCTGCCACTCCCTGTCATTAATTTAATCTTTAATTACATACTTTCTTCAAGGGGACCATCATTATGTATCTGAGCAAATTTACCTTGAGGTGTGAATGGTTTAATATATAAATCAGTATTCAGTAATCAAATCCCATAAGACATCTCTGAATCAGAATCAGTGTTTTTGCAATAAATAATTACATTATGTGACAGTGGAGGCTGAATACAATGTACAATGTTAAATCCAGTTTGATGAAATATGTGAAAGTGACCAGTATAGGGATTAAATGAGAGATATGAAATGTAAAGTCCAGTTTGATAAAAGTACAGTTCAGCTATTTAGTAGGGCAACAGTTTCTGTGTCTGCTGGTGGAGGTTTTTATGGATGTCAGTCTTTTTCCTGAGGGAAGAAGTTCAAAGAGTCTGTGTCCAGTGTGGGATAGGTCGGAGATGATCTCGCTTGCCCTGGAGAAGTGCAGCCAATGGGGAGTCCATGATCTTCTCAGCTGAGCAAATGATGTGAAGTCTGTGAATGTTTGGTTGCTGAATTGTACCAAACAGTAAAGCAACACTTCCTGCTTCCTCAGCAGCCTCAGGAAGAACACCCTCTGTTGGTCCTTCTTGGTGCATGCTTATGTTGATGTCCTATTTGAGATCCTTGGAGATGGTGGTGCCAAGGAACTTAAATGACTCCACAGCTGTGACTGTGGTGCTGTTGATGGTGAATGGAGGGTGGGGTGGGTGCGGCTCTCCTGAAGTCTATTGTCAACTCTACAACTCTACTGTCTTGAGGGTCTTTAGCTCCAGGCTGTTATGGCTGCAGCTTGTGGAGGTGCAGTCATTCTATCCTGAGGTTTGTGAATTTATCCAGACTGACGAGGACATTGTTTCTCGAGAGACGTTTTTTAAAAATATGTAATTTTCATACTTTGAACATTACAAATTAAACTCCATTCACATCCATATTGGGGCAGCAGCAGAAATCTAAGACATTGATATCTCAATGTCAAATAAAATCAAAACTATACACTAGAGGTATGTGGAAAATATTGTAATAATTTGGAAGAACTGATCCTTTACTACAGATGCCATTTCGGCATAACACACCTGCAGTGCGAGAATGGAACCAGCAGTTTGTTGTCTGGGCTTGTTGTTGGTGTAATTGCCTCCCCTGTCTTTGGAGCCACTTGGTGCTGGACTACAAGCAGATCCCTTCTCACAGCCTTCTCACCTCAGCTTCTCTTATAGGATATCACAAAAAGTGATTATAAAATGATTGCTTTGTGCAACTTGAATTGGAAAATGTGTCACTCATTATGTTGGAGTCTCACACTGTATCATCAAGTGACCAGCTATCACTTCCTAGCACCAACTGTAGGTGTCAAATCAATCCTCAACTGAAGCTGCATTCATATCAGACAAAGATGTTTTCTATTCTTTTTTTTGTTTTTTTCTTGTTTTCAGAGCCTGCAGGCTGATTGTCTATTTGTGTTTTTAATACAGTCAGTGCTACATGTTCTCATATTGTTATATCCATATCAAGGCTTATTGGCTTGTGTCTTCCTTTAAGTCTTTATCTGTGTCTCTCGACCACTTTGTAAACCGCTTGTTCAAATCAGTCACATAATCATAGAACGTAACCTTATGTAACGTAACTGCATCCCACAACCAAATGTTTTCTATAACTTGCATCAAAAATATCAAACAAACCTGTTATTCCCAGTAACTGTTTTGCTAACACATAGTACCACATGGCTTGGATGGCTGCACGACCATCTGTAGCTGTTGCTTGAAGTTGAAACAGCTTTAACTCTGTCTTATGTATTTCTGTGCTCAGAGTGCAAAACATATGACTGAAAGTTTAGTGCAATTCCTACAATGCAAATGTTAAACCGAAAAAAGTAAAGATGGATGAATTGGAGGTTTGTTAAAGTGTAAGCTGTGCATTTAGACAGGGCTTGTCTCTGTTCTCCTGTGCTGCTCGACATCAGTCCTCGGTCTGTCTGACCACAGAGCAGAGTTAATGTGATGAGGGAACATGAGGTTTATAATTAGCCTGTGGGTTAGGGGGCTGGCCGCTGGAGGTCAGGCCTGAATGCTTCTCTGCTGTCAGGTTAATGCATGTGTGTGTGTGTGTGTGTGTGTGTGTGCGTGTGTATGGAGGGGGGTTCATTCATACCTGACCACCAATTAGCTTCTTCTCTCTAATTATAATTAAAATTTCAGCAATTTGCATCAAGTTCAACAAATACTGAAACCTCCTGAAATTACAAGCAAAATAGTCTAATTACCCATGTATTTTCAAATATGTAAACAAAAGGAGGGTTGTAGTTGTTGGTGTTTTTTCTCTCTCTCTGTCTCTTTCTCTCTCTCTGTCCTTTTTTATTTTATTTTACTTTATTTCTTTGCTTTTTGGATTATGCCCATCAATCAGCTGTATCATCTCAGTAGTATGCACACCCTCCCAATGTTTATACAGCCAGATGAGCTTTGGGTTGGTGTATATCGTAATCTATATTGGAACAAAAGGAGCCACTACATGACTACTGTAGGAAATGGTCTCTGAGCGGGTCTTTAGAGGGCTGCTGACAACCATTGACTACAGTTGGCAAGATACAACCGAGTCAGGGAACCAATTTGGCAGCAGTGCTGTATCACCCTCATGGTGGAGATCAAAAACCACAGCTTCCACCCGCTGCTGTCAAACTGTAGCTGTGGTTCCAACAGATTGCACACAAAACACAGTCATGCTCCAAGACAGAATTTTCATTGATTCGTTTAAAATGTATGTTCCCCCCTTTCCCCTGAAACGTTATCATTGAACATGACCTGAATTCGTTGGATTATAAACCTTTATGGTGGAGGGGTTATGATATCACAGGGGATGGCATTTTGATGTGAAGTCACAGCTGTTAATGGGGGATCTAACCTGGAATGATGGCTCTGTGGTGTGAGGGTTATGAGAGCTGTAAAAATAATAGACCGCAAAGCCCAGGTTTTGTTAGTCGGTCACTTCTCCTGCTACCCTCCTAGTAAAAGTGTATGTGTGTGTGTGTGTGTGTGTGTGTGTGTGTGTGTGTGTAAGTGTAAGTAAAGATACAGAGATCATTCCAGGACACTCGTTTTGCTGGCTGGACCTCTCAACTTGTTAGTAAATTGGATCTAGACAATTACTGTGTAGCAGCGTAACATGTTGACTACTAAGTTCTAGCTGTACATCTGAGACTTGTACTTGTTTCTCCTTTGCTAAAATCAACATGTTCATATACCAGTTGTCATTCCTGCCACCATACTTTGTGCCATTTTGCATTTTCTGCAAAACCATTTTCCCTTTTCTCCCACCGACTTGATACAATCTCCATTACAATCCCAGTGTCTGACTGTGGGGAACAAACGTGACACATAAACAAGGACTGAGACATAATTTTGTTACGCTTGAAATTAATGCTTATTTGGAATGAGACTAACAGACACACTAGTGAATGAAACAGACACACTAGTGAATGTGACAATGAAAATGCCAAATCTTAACATTTAATGTTAGATCAATCACAAAATAAGGAGGACAAATTAACAGTTATATATAAATGGCAACATGTCAATCACCTATATGCATTTTTTCCTTTTGGATTCAAGGTTCAAGAACAAGTCTGCTGCTTTTTCTTTGTTATGAGCTCTTGCTTGTTTCTGTCATGAAGGTGAGTGGAGCAGGTAGACCCAAATGCGAGAGACGACAGGCAGGCAGGATACGATGCAGAATATTTAATGAATGGACTCAAAAGTCACAGGAGACACTGAGACACAAGAACGTAGGAATACTGACACAGGAACAAACGCAGAATAAACTCAGTACAAACACAGACGACTCGACAAAGACCGAACTGAAAACTGGACTATAAATACACAGGGTGTGATTGCAAACTAGACACATGTGAGGGAAACGAGACACAAGTGAAACACATGACATAATCAAACACAGGAAGTAAAGGTGAACCAGACACAAGCCCCTCTTCTCATTTCTCAGTTTGTACATCCTCGATTCCTTTCCTCGCCTCCTCTCCTCGCGTCTTAGTCCCTCCCACCTGAGATGTGAGCGGAGGAGGTGAGGAAGAGACTCGAGGAGAGAGGAGTCGAGGCAACAGACATTTAACAAAATGAGACATCCTCGCTTCAGAGCCGTCATGTCAGTTAAATATAACGTGTGGCAGACCTGCATCATCTGTCCATTGTTGTGTTACAGTCTACTGCTGTATTTTATGATCTCTGAAAGCATAACAGTGTTCATGACAATTTATATATTTACTTTTAATTCAAATTACAACATGGCATAATATGACAAGAATGTACGGATGTCATACATTGTTATATTTTATTTATATTTTATGTGCGCACACGCACTTACACACACACACACACACACATATATCCTTTATATATCTTATTATGTGAAGCACTACAAATGGTTCACGCCATTTGTCACGCCTCTTTTATACGTCACAGGTGTTGAAAACTTCTGCAAAGGATACACCTGTGTATCCTCGCTTATAGCTCCTCCGGCAAACCTCCTCTCTCCTCTCTCCTCGAGATGCATTTTAGGAATTGAGACATCCTTAAACCTGGCACCCTGAGATCGATTTCCGGGTCACAGGCAGGAGGACGGAGGAGAGAGGAGATGAGGAGGCACAAAATAGAGAAATGAGAAGAGCCCAAGGAGAGAATATTTCAAAATAAAACAGGAACTAAAGTAAACAGACAACAGGTGACACAACACACGGGCAGACTGTGAAAAGATAAACTGGGGAAGACACTAGGAGCAGGGCTGGGCTAACCAGGGTGATGCAGGGCAGGTGAGAGGAGGTACACATAAACACAGGAGGAACACACAAGGGAAACAGAGAAAAAACCAAAACCAGGCAACATAAATGCAACACTGAAAACTCAAGAGAACAAAATACACAAAGAATCCAAAAACCACAGAAAAAGTCCCAGTAGGATGTAACAGTTTCTCCAGAAATTGTAGTTATAATATTATATTTATGTTGTGTAATGTTATCGTGCTCTTGTACACAGGGTTCATAATATTATTAGGTACATTAATTAAGGAAAACATTTCAGGCTGTGATCCTGATGTGTTTACCATGCATGAATGAGTTTTGTGGGGTCAGCTTTATGCACTGAAGCATAATACAGTAGGCTGAGACTGTCTCTTTACCACGCTTAACCAAGGGGTGGCAGATAAGAAAACACTCATACTTGGAAGGCTCATATGGATCATTTAAGAAGCAAGTGATGAATTATCTATATTGTCATTTGGGCATGAAGACTTGTTGGTACATCTGGGAATAACTGACGTGCATTTGGTTTAAATGTGCATAAAAGCATGGAATGGTACGTTTCTGAAGGCTGTTTTTCCACCAAGAAAATTTGAACAAACTGAAGTGCATATACTAATTTATACACTCAAGAAAAAGTATTTTGAGTGTTTTCGCATAACACATATCTTAAAAATAAATTTTTTTCTCCAAGAATGGCAATGTCTGTCAGTCCACCACTCTGGTCCAGACTGAAAGACTCAACTACTTTTAGATGGGTTGCCATGAAATGTTCTGCAGATGTTCATTGTTTCCTGAGGATGGATCCTAATGACTTTGGTGATCCTCTGACTTTCCTCTAACACCACCATGAGGTTCACCTTTGTGGTTTTGAGTGAATTGTCTATTCATTATTTTAGGACTTACCATTAAATTTGGTACACTTATTCATTTCCCCCCTCAGGATGCATTCTAATAATTTTGGTAAACCCTTAACTTTTCATTTAGAGCCATTATCAGGCTAAAGTCTAACCTGATGATGTTGCCATTGTGAGCATGTTACTATGCTGATGTTTGCATTTAGCTCAAAGCACTGCTGTGCCTAAGTACAGCTTCACAGAGCTACTAGCATGGCTGTAGACTTATAGTCTTGTTGCAATAAGTCCTCCAAACTAAATGACAAAATAGATACTTTGAGTATTTGCTGAACTGATGACCCTATTAGCATTAGGATGTAATTTGTCAAAGCCTTTCAAAATTGGTACAAATTACATTACAAAAATGATTCATAAGACTGTTTTCTGGTCTGTCACTGCTATGGTCAAGGTTTTGTTAGGTTTAGGCACAGAAACTACTTTGTTAAGGTCAGGGAATGAACATGGTTAAGATGAAAATAATCTCATGTTGACTGTTGGTAGGAAAAAAGATGCAAACTGCAGTCTTGACAGAGGGCACATTTTTTGTAGACCCATACATACATGCAGGTTTCGTGACATAACATGGTCATTGTACTCTGATGTTTGCTCTCAACAGATAAGAGTCAGGTTGTTTTAGGCATTTGAACAAACGACCAATACTATCTTTTTTCTGGTAAGTCTCCATTTTTTCATTTGCATCTGAAAAATGTACATTCTCAACACACCATTGCCTTTCAGAGATGTTGACAGGTGGAACAATAACTTACTTTAAACTGTAAACACCAGTGTAGACATATCTCATACAATAATGGTGTCCATTTCAAGCCTAGTTAAACATGTTGTATCTTAACCCAATGAAAGGTAATTTAGAAGAATTTCTTGCCTAGCAAGATGCACTGCTGCCAGCAGCTATCCTATTATCTTTCCAGAAAAGCTGGTGATTTTCCATCTGGAGGAAAAAAAAACAACTTGAAAGGGGAATGAAGGAGGGATCCTTCAGTTGAGAAGGAGAGGAGAGAAGATTATAGCTGGCGTGTAGATCAGTCATATGGTAGCAATTCAGTGATATGGCCAGGAGATTGAGGAGTGTGTGTGAGAGTGCGTGTATCTATGTGTGGGGGGAGGCATCAAAAAAGACAATAAAATCGACTGTGAAAAATTGTAGAACACCAAGGGAAGAACCACACAGAGGTGTGAGTAAAACAGATAATGGCACTTTTTAAGTATTCCAAAATTCAGGTGGTTCAGTGAATGATATTGGGTGGGTTGTGGACAGTGACAAGGCCAAATCTCATCAGAATCACACAGCAATAAGCACAGCAGGAAGCAGCTAAAAATGGTCAAATGTCAAGTGTGAGAAAATGTAAAAATCTGTGTCTGATCACATGGGTGTCACCTGCTTCCCTGCTATCACAGCTGCCTGGCTGCTATCACCAGACTTTCACTGAAATGAATAGATGCAGTGACTTCCTGCTTCTGCTCCTGGTCTACTACAGATACCTGAACCAAACAATGCAGCTGAGAGAAGAGCCTATATGCCCTTCATGGCTGGTATTCACCTGTTGGATTGGAGTGGCATTGTTATCGTTAACTGAAGGAGAGACTGGAGGTTATCACACTCTGTCCACCCCAGTTCAACTGGGGTGTCTCTCATTTCACAACCTGGTCTCTTCAATCTAACACAACTAACACAACTTTACACTCTCAAATTGCATGCAGTGCATATGCCAAAGTCCAATTATGCATGCAGGTGATACACTAGTCCTCTCATTAACTTCTGTGGAGAGCAGATGTGTCCCCAGTCTCACATCAAAACGTAATGTAATAGCTACGTTGGTCTGTGTCCATGTCACATGACTGTCAAGTTTCTTTCACCGAAGCAATAACAAACCAAATGGTTTACATTCCTTTTATTCTCAGTAGAAAATGCAGTATTTTAAGATGGTTTCAGGATTAAAAATGCATTTTGAAATGTGCATTTTATTTTCATAATCTTTGTTCAGTGAATGTATATGATGTTTAGTTTGTTAGTTATTATGAAAATTTTTGCAGGCTTTCTATCGTTGCTATGGTGGTTGCTATGGACGCTGCTATCGCTGAAACCACGTAGATGAATGTTGTGTAGTTATCTGAGCTGTTATTTGCGTTATTTTATGTAACTGTTTGATGATGTTCTTTCAATAAAAAACATAGTCTTTAGAGCGTCCCCGGGATTAATTGAATTTGAAATCCAGAATTTCAAGCTTTGCGATCGGCTGACCAGAGAACCCGCCACCCAGAAGTATTCCTCACTGTCACTGTGTTAAGGTTTTCTTTTAATGATATCTTTCTCAACACAAAAACACAGACTTGGCGTGTGCAACTACTGTTTTGGGTTGTTTGCCATGGGTTTCATTCCATTTCAAATTGCCACCACAACCCGAATCCAACTGCCACTATTTCTGTTAACAAAAGGCGATTTACAATATGTGATTGTAAAATGTGAAGTTGATCATTTGATTTTATATTTCCAAGAATATGAGGCTGAGGATACTGAATATGAAATCATCTTTCTTAAAAAATAGCCTTCCTCAATTAATATTGAGCCAAGTCATCCAAAAAAGCACTCCAACGTTCCCAACTGGGGACAAAACCTTGTCCTCCTATTCATTTGAATGGGTTTAGTGAGTTTCAGCTGTGGGCGTTATGGCCGCAGTGGCGCTGCACTGGACTGCAGCCGGAAAGTTGAGCCAGAGTCAACTTTTGAAGAAACGCAACCTGACCCCACTGCGGCTGAAGGCTGCGGTGGCCAATCACAGCTAGAGATCAGACTGATCAGAGCTGTAAACTCTGCCATGAGGGAGTACAAAGACGTTACTAGGACGAGGGGAGGGCATTTCTCTTCGTTTGATAACATTAAAAGTAAAGTAAGTAAGTAGGTAAAGTTAGACTTTGCTGTCGGCCTCCTGACTCATTTTAAAAAAGACGAAAGAAAAAGAGAGAGACAGAGAGAGAGAGAGAGAGAGAGAGCAGCTGTGGTTGAGCGAGCTGGAGAATGAATAAAGAGAGGGAGCACTGGTAGCGAGAAAGCCGGTGAATCAGATCAATAAAACATAATAATATAACAATAAATAACAATAACGTTTTCGGATTGTTTCACAGCAGTTATGTACTAGAGCACAAATAAACATGCCCACACCCCCACACACCGCCGCTCAACCCTGTGGCGGTAGGCCTCACTGCCTGATTTGGTCTGAATACGGCCTTAGGGTAAGTCTCCAGGAAATGAATATAAGTCTATGTAATGTCCCCAAAAGTGACCTAGGACAACATAAACAGGTTGAAGATGAGGTTAACAAATGAGACTTTACATTTCACATCCCTCATTTAATTCCTGCACTTGTCATTTTCATATATTTCATCATACTGGACTTTAGATTGTCCACTGTGACAACACTGTGGTTAAGGTCTAGTTAGGTTTAGGCACAAAAACCACTTGGTTAGGGTTAGGGAAAGATCATGGTTTGGGTTGAAATGATCAAAAGATATTAAGGGCAAAAAACGCCAGGGAGAATGTGTATTTTCGGAGCAGTAGCAGCCCCTGGGACCTACAGGACAGACACATAGCTTTGGCACCATGCTCACAGCTGTTGTGTTCACTGTCGCTGTTGACATGAACACAAACGAGACGCAGGAGGTTTTCTGTGAATGACACACATCCAGAGCATTTTGCAGTTGGTTTGACACTGAATACTAAGGGAACAAATGAAAGACACTTTGTCAATAGTATTCACCCTCAATTTGGTCCGCTATGGTTAGGCTACAGAGAAAAGCAATTATTCATTTACCAACCCCTGCAATAAAAACAATTTAAAAAAACATGAACCAAATTGAATTAGTAAACTTGACTTTTGGTTTTCCACATTTGAAATATTTGGTGCTCTTAAATGTAGAACAGGAATCACGGTTCCCCTACTACTTTAATTGGCTGGTTTGCATTTGTATAGCTTCCAGCATTATCATTTCCATGTGAAAGCAGACTTCTTTAGCTGTGGTAGTGGGGGGTCATTAGAGGAGAGGGTCTAAGCTCTTTTTGCCCTACATGGTACTGGCTCAGCTCAAATGTACTCATTTTACTTTTCTGGATTTTGTTTTCCATTGATGATAGTAACCCCTCAAAGTAGGGCGGTTGGTTATAGTAAAGAGAAAAACGTGAGATGAGTCTGAGACTTACATGAGACAAATCTGAGAAGTATGATAACTAAGACATCTTATCATTGTTTCCTCCTTGTCTGACTTATTTCTTTTAAATGTCCAACGGAAGCTATATATGAGAACGTAGCATGAGCATGAGCCATGCTTGACAAATAGGAGAAACAGTTAAGAATTTAATTAATTAACTGTAGTAATTAGAATCAGAATCAGAAATACTTGATTGATCCCGAGGGGAAATAGAGTTATGTGACAGTTGCTCACATTCTAGAAGAGAAATATATATAGGCATAGAGAAATTATAAGAAAAATAGACCAAAGTGAATGTGCAAACAATGATATCCATCTTACACAAGCAGCCAAAACCTGTGTGTTATGCTGTTAGCTGAGTAGTTTTGTTGGTCAGCTCAGATTAAGTTGTCTTTGTGTGTCTTTGAGAGCTGAGGTGTTTCAGCATTTATTTGAGCTGTTTACTGTTTCAAATCTTTCCATTGCTGCTCTGATGCTCACTTTTTTTCTGACTGTTGAGCTTCTGCAAAACTCCCAGACTGGAAAGCGTGTTGTGTTACTATGACAAGTTGTGAGGTTTTAATATGGAAATTTAGATAATTATTGCTTCTGGCACAGAACTGAACTGGTTTGAATTCTACTCAAAGTACAGGGACTACTTTGTACCTATGGGTAATTAGACATCTAAGCAGACAAAAATGACATGTGGAGTTCCCCAAGGCTCCATTCTGGGGCCTCATCTGTTCAACATTTACATGCTCCCACTGGCTCAGATTATGGATAACAACAAAATATGTTACCACAGTTATGCAGATGACACAAATTTACATAACCATATCACCAGGGGACTACGGTCCAATACAAGCACTGAGTAAGTGCACTAAACAAATCAATGATTGGATGTGCCAGAATTTTCTTCAGTTAAACAAAGATAAAACTAAAGTAATTGTTTTTGGAGCCAAGGAACAACAATTAAAAGTCAGCACTCAGCTTTAATAGATGATGTTAAAAACCACAAACCAAGCCAGAAATCTTGGTGTAGTCATGAACTCAGACTTGAATTTCAACAGCCACATTAAGACAGTTACAAAGTCAGCCTACTATCACCCGAAGAATATATCAAGAATTAAAAGACTTTTGTCTCAGCAGGATTTGGAAAAACTTGTCTATGCATTTATCTTCAGTAGACTTGACTATTGTACTGGTGTCTTCACAAGTCTCCCTAAAAATCGATTGACAGCTGCAGCTGATTCAGAACACTGCTGCTTGAGGTCCTCACTAGGACTAAGAAAGTGGATCATATCACTCCAGTTCTCAGATCTTTACACTGGCTTCCTGTCTGTCAAAGAACTGATTTTAAAGTACTGCTGTTGGTTTATAAAGCAGTGAATAGATTAGGGCCAAAATATATTTCTGATCTGCTGCTACGTTATGAACCATCTAGACCTCTCAGGTCGTCGGGGACAGGTCTGCTTTCTGTCCCCAGAGTGAAAACTAAACATGGAGAAGCAGTGTTCAGTTTTTATGGTCCACATATCTGGAACAAACTCCCAGAAAACTGCAGGTCTGCTGCAACTCTCAGTTTTTTTAAATCACAGCTGAACACTTTTCTGTTTGCCACTGCCTTTGATTAAACCAAATTTGAGGGTTAATATCTTACATTGCACTGTAACTTTTATTTTCCTGTTTTATCTGTCTTATTCTATTTTAGCTTCTTTTTATTTCCAAATTTAACACTTTTTAAATGTATTTAAATGTCTTTTTACATTGCCTTGTGTTGCTTTTATATTCTGTCTTGATGCCTTTTATGCTCTATGTAAAGCACTTTGAATTGTCTTGTTGCTGAAATGTGCTTTACAAATAAACTTGCCTTGCCTTGCCTTATGTATGGTGACCAAGTGGGTATGGGGCAGTAAGTTTATTTTGGACTTTTAGTTACTTAAAATAAAAATGTCCTAACAGCTCTTAATGGAGCTTAGGATTCATCCATAAGGGCTGCTTTATTACAAACAATTCCACTGTATAAACCTGGAATCTGTGTATAACAGCTGACCTGTGTAGATGTTACTTGGAACTGCTCCACAGCAAATCTGACTGTCAACCCACTGTCTGACCACTTCTTTATTCAAGTCATGATCACCTTACCAGGACATCCTCATGTTCCTCCACAAATGGTCTCTTTCCATAGCAACATCCGGTCCCTCACACCAACTCAACTTTCCAATGAGGTATTGGCTACCCTGCCTCCTCATGACGAATTTTCCTCACTTGCGGTCAATAAGGCTACAGACATATCTCTGCCCTCTAATATCCAAACCTGCTTGCATCACCCACCCCAGTCCATGGCTCACTGAAGTCACCAGAGAGCAAAGGGCAGCAAAGAGAAAATGGTGTAAAACCAGAGAGTCCACTGACCTCAGTGACTATCAGGGTCTCCTTGCATCACTCTCCTCCAGTTTAAAAACTAATAAGACCACTTACTATCAGAACAAGATCTGTGGTGCCATAGACACGTGGAAAATGTTCTCTGCCTTTAACTCACCCGCCTCCTCCTCCGCCCTCCACTCTACTCACTGCAGACATGTTTGCCTCATTTTTTAATGATAAGGTCATCAGTATCATCAGTAACCAGTTCTCTGAGCCTGACCAACTCAGTCTACAGCTGCCAGCTAACAGGGCCACACTGTCCTCATTCTCCCCTATGTGCGAGGAGGAAGTCTCCAAAATTCTGCTGGACTCTCGTCCCACTACCTGTCCAATGCACCCAAGACCATCCAACCTGATACAGAACATTTCCCCCGCACTTAACCCCGCGGTTACACACATCATCAACTTCTCACTTCCAAAGAGTGTTTTACTCACAGCATTTAAGCAAGCCTGAGACACCCAGCTGCTCAAAAACCCTACACTCAACCCAACCCAGATTGAAAACTACAGACTGGTTTCACTCCTGCCCTTCCTATCAAAAATACTTGAGTGCACAGTCTTAAACCAAGTCTCTGAATTCCTTTCTGAGAACAACCTGTATGACACGAATCAGTCCAGCTTTGAGTGGGGTCACTCTACCAAGACTGCACTCCTGTTGGTTACGGAATCACTTTGCTCAGCTAGAGCTGCTGGTCAGTCCTCAGCCCTCTTGCTGCTGGACCTGACAGCTGCCTTTGATACAGTTAACCACCAAATCCTCCACTCCACACTCACTGAACTTGGTATCTCAGGATCCACCCTCCGCTGGTTCAAACTACAGACCGGCCCAGCTAACAGGGCCACACTGTCCTCATTCTCCCCTATGACCGAGGAGGAAGTCTCCAAAATTCTGCTGGACTCTCTTCCCACCAGTTCTCTGAGCCTGACGAACAATATATGAAACAGTTTCATGTTTCACATCTTAACGTCTAAACCGTGTTGCTGGATGGTTGGTTTAAATGTCATGACACAAATGTCCATTATGAAATTAAGACTGTGGAACGTGTAAGTATACTGTGTAGGCCCAGCATAAAATATAACAGATTGCTGTGACTAATTCTCAAACTGTTTCATGGCATTTCTCTGTTCCCCTGTTGTGTCTGCTTGTCGAGCATGGTCACCATTTTGTATTGACTACACTACAAAAGACAGACAGACACTGCATCTGGACTGCTTGCATATGCCACCTGGTAGTTGTTGGTGCACACTGCAGCTACTCCGAGATAAATTATTTCACCCCCCTTCGCTGCCGCATTACTGCAAAAATCGAGCACTAGTAGTCATAGTTGGTTACAATTAATGTGATGGAGGGTGGGGTTTTGTTTAACGGAGGAGGAACTGTCTAAAAACAGAGTGAATTTTTCACCAATACCATGCCCCTCCAGGTTTGACTGCTTTGGAAGAGGTCCAAGGGTTCCTTACCCCTGGACACCTGATAGGTGGTACGATAAAGCCATCTTTAATGCCACCAGATTTAATACCACCCAGTCATTTGAGGTGAGCATTGCTTTCACTGTGAGGGGTCAGAAACTTTCCCCTTCCACCAACTGTTAAAAAACACAGTTCATTCGCACTATAGTTGGACACATAGCCCCACATTTCTCCGGATTCTAAAGTCCATTCCTCCTGAAGCACAACATTTGTGTGCCCATGAGCCCATGAGACTGTTCTTGATAGCAGGTCACAGGTGTCTCGCAGATCACCCTGGAACTGGTGACTCTCTTGGTCGTGTTTAGATTTGTTTTTTCTTTTTTTTGATGTTTCAGACTAAAATGTTCTACTTTTTTATGGCTCCAACACTTCACACTTCCCTCTCATTGAACCGGAGTTTAGGACCAGCCTACATTTTTGATAAGTCAGGGAGATGGGGAACAGGAATGCGGGATCTGGTGAGGTGGAACGATCTGATTGGTTGGGGGGCGGGGAATAGGAAGGTTGGACTTTTGGTGAAAAAGGAATGATCTGATTGGATGCAGGGTCACAGAGTTCAACCCGTCAAGTTTGATAAAAATTGTGGTATCTCTCTCACAGTAATAGGAGTAGCGCAGCACCTATAACCCCTATAACAGTTGTGTGGCATTGTGTTTCATTTGTCATTTCTGTGCCACAGTTTATCTATGCTAAATAAAATAATTCCTTTTAATTTATTTTAAATTTGCACATTAAACATTTACATTCCACAATATATGGAACCAACTGCAATGTATGCAGTTTTATATGTCATGTGATTCACTACACAACATCATCTCATTTATCTTTTTTGTAATCCACTGCTTTCATAGAATATAACAGAATATATACACTTTATTGTCAGATTCTTGTGTCACAAGAAATGAATGAAGTAAATTGAATGAGTAGAAGACATTACATCATAGTATGAAAAGATTGAACAATTAGATCACACGTTATAGCCTGATTTCTCTGAAATTTGCTTTACTAGGAATCTATCAATAGAGAGTAATTGAATCTGAGATCATTTATAGAATAGAAGAGATATCCTCAAGTACAAACTACTAATATTTGTAGCAACTTTCAAATTCAGTGCAGGGTAAGCTTGATCATTTAAGCTCTGTCTCTTTCAGGTGATTGCTGTTCATCCCTTGTAATCAGAAAGCAGCAGAATGAATCAGAGGCCTGAGGAAGGCTGTTGGGCATCTATGATTCTCTGCTTCTGTCATCCACACCCACAGGGAAGGAGCAGGAAAAGGGTTATAAATAAGAAAGAATCGTAAAGAAGGAGAAAGACATGGAGCAAAATTCACATGCGCTGTTGATAAAAGGCACTGAGGTAATGAGCATGAGGTAAAGAGAATGCTAGAGAGAGAGGCAAATGAGACACACAGAAAGAGTGTAAAATGTACCCTTTTCATCTGGGGTCTGCTCTCCTTGTAACACTGTAAAAAAAAAGGTTGTTACGACAAGTTCCCTCTTCCCTGCGGCCTCCTCTTACCTCTCTTTTTCTCTCTTCCTTCCACCATCTTTATGTGTCTCTCTCCCTACTGTTTGCCTGCACTGATCAGCATGGAGATCAGAAAGTATAAGACCAGGTATAGGTAGGAACAGAAAGAAAGCAAAAGAAAAAGAAGACTATCACTGAGATGGAAGTGATTTGCCAGCTTGTGTGTTTCCTGAGACCCAGTTAAGGCATCGGACCCTGGTTCATTTTCCCTCTTATCTCTTTTGTATGATTAGTTTGGGCAGATACAGCAATCATACTCAGCTGTGGACATCCTCAGTGGGTCTTTGTATGGTCACAAATTAACTGCAATGGTTCATTTGATCTGACCAACCCAACCACAAGGTAAGTTTGAGCCCGGTGTACTTTGCTTATTGGGATGCAGATGAGATGACTAGTTGGAGAATGAATCGGTGTCTGTCTTGGACTTGTGCAATGAAGTGCATTGAATTTTGATACTTGGCAGGTGGGTCATTTTTCAGGACCTTCTTGCTAGTGCTTGGATTTTTCTCTGTGTGAAAAGAAATGGAACCAAGGGGAAAATGCACAAAGTTTACCAACTCATCCACTGATTTGTACTAGAACAAACAAACCATGAGTTTAAAAATACCCTAAGAGTCTATAGCCATACGAGCAGCTCTGTGAGACTGTATTTAAGCACAGCGGCACTTTGAGCTAAATACTTATGTTGTTAACATGCTAACATGCTCACAACAACAATGTAAAAATGCTGGTGCTAAGCAGGTGTAATGTTTATGTTCACCATCTCAGGTTAGCATGTTAGCAAGCTAAGATTTGCTAATTAACACTAAACTTAAGTTTATTATTTTCTAAACTAAATACTAAAATTAACACTAAAGTACAGCAGGTGGTGGAGCTGGAGGAAAAGCTAAGGGATCACCAAGGATATAATAATTCTATATTATAACTTTAGTGAATGTCTATACCATATTTCATGGAAATTCATCCAGCAGTTGTTAAAACATTTCACTAAAAGCCATGTCATTGTGCCAGTGGTGCTAGAGGAAGTCAGAGATTCACTGACGTTTGTAGGATTTAACCTGTAGGGACAAAATGTCACTGCAATCTATCCAATAGTTGGTGAGATATTTCAGTCTTGACCAAAGTGGTGGACCAACCAACCAACAGCCCAATCTTACCATACATAGAGGCATTCTGCTAGATATGGCTCAAAATACTTGCCTTGTCGGTCTAAATCACTAAATAGGGCTACAACAACAGCTAAAGCAAATGTCTTTCAGTCAGACAATAATGTCCACATGAATTTACCCTCCACACATGCAGCTATGGATTTAAAAAAAAAAAAGAGCAATGGAAACTGCCAAATTGCCAACACAGCCACTAACAGTCTCATCCTTTCTATCTAGAGCTAATCGGTTACAAAGATGACATTTACTGACTTCACATTAGATGTGAAGTCCTCAAAGAACTCGACTGGCCATGTATGTGTGTGCTGTCATATGCATGTACTTGTGTTTGTACTGTATGAGTGTACAAATTAGGTGGCCAGCAGGACCATCTCTTCTGGCAGCAAAGCCAGCACTAAATAGCTCATTAGCTGTTGGCCATAATCCTGTTGTACACTGTGCTTTGCCAGATAACCAAGATGGCATCTCTGCATACAAAAAGCAGCCTCTTTGAAACTGCAGCCATTTTATCACCTTCCCCACTTCTCCTCTGTACTTCTCTCATCTTTTTGGCCTGACACATCTTTGACTGACGTTTGAACATGATGTAAACTTAATTCACAAACGGAGAGATCAAGATTTTGACATTGTTAGAGTTTAGACATTACCACAATAAGTTAAGTTCAAGATAGAAGTAAGAATGATAAGTCAATAATAGTAGTCCTAAGAATGATGACAAATGAGCCTTACAAGTTCTCTCTCTCCCTCCCTTTCTTTTTCTTGCTATCTTCCAGCTGCTTTTTCTTTTATATGCTCCCTTTTTGGCTTTTTTTTAGTTCCTTTATTTATTTATTTTTTATATCACATGATTTACCCACTTTTGTATGGCCCAAAAGTACTAATTAATTACTGTATTCTTAAAGGTCTTCACAGGTCTATTTTAGGAAACAAAACCAATTTTCATGTCCTTCAATCAGGCAAGGAGAAACTCCCCAAAAAATCCTTAAGAATAACGGAAGAGTACAGTGTTTGTAGCTCAGTTGGTAGAGCGGGTCAGCCATTAATCAAAAGGTTGGTGGGGTGATCTTCATGCTCCTCTTGTCCACATAATGAAACATCCTCAAGCAAGACAACCCGAAATTGCTCCAAATACATATGTATAAGAAAAAGTATACAGTACAGGTGTGTCCAAACTTGCTCCAAACTTACTTACTCCAAATACAATATCAGCTAAGGACAGTACTAGATAATCCAACCCACTTTTCCAGTCTGTCCAGAATATTTAATGGTCGACAGTATCAGATACTGCACCAAGATCAGGCAGTACCCGAACTGATGATTTACCTGAATCAGTATTTAGATGAAATTTGGACATCTTCATCAGTGTCTCAGTGCTCTGAAGTGGTCTGAACCCAGATCTGTCAAAATGGCCATTTACATTTAAGGATAGTTTATATAAAGACAGCTTTCTCAGTAATTTAGAATGGTCAAAACAAAACACTTTACAGACCAACTTTCTTGTTTAGTTTTGAGCTATTGTTCTTTCTGTAGTTGTGTGCACAATTGTTTTTTCTCGTGACAATGGATATACCAACATTTCAAGTCAAAATAAAGTGCTTAAAATAATCTGGCTAAACTTGGCTTGTTTACAACCTGTTCAATCATCTGACCACATGACACACATTTAACAGAATCAACTAACAGGTGTTCTGAATACTTGTAGTTCCTTGTTGTGTTATTTTGTGAATTTTTAGGTTGGAGAACAGCACTATAGATTTCAAAAACTCTCATCAACAGAAAAGATTATATACACACCACAACCAAACCACTTTTCACTACCTGATGACTCACTGTGGATGGGTGGAAGGAGGTACAGATAAATAATACATTTGCGCTCATATGATGCATGCGTTTGCAAGTTGGCATATACTCACTTGCCAGTGTGTTCACACTCTTGACTGCACACACTGGTGGGTGGCTGATCTCACTTGAATTTGTATACTAGGAAAAAAAGAATGGTTAGCATCACAGACTTTAACTCATCTCCCCATTAGATGCCAGCCACACATTGGGAGAGCCTGTAATTATGAAAATGGTTCAGCAATGAGTGGCATGAGGGAACATCATCAATGTTATAACATGCAGTGTGAATGACAGAGGGAGACACTGAGAGAGACAGAAAAGAATGTATTTTAGAAAGCCTTGGGTTCAGTTTGTTGCCCCACATGGAGATTAAAACTCAAACCTAATACATGGCCTGCAGAGCCTTCTACCCTACCCCCCACCACCTGCCCCACCAGCCACCACCCCATCATTTCACTCTCATTTCCCTAATACTGATAGTCAGGGGTTGTCCGCCTTAGAAGGCACCCCATTACAGTCATTTAGCATGGAGGGCCCACAGGCATATCTCCTGCATGATTGGCTTTGTCCTCTTTTACTCTGGCATTGTTGAAATACACACATTTACCATATAAAAAGCAAGATGACGGTGAAGAAACATTATCCCTATGACTGTCATCACTGCTGCTCTACACTAAAGGTCAGTGATCAGAGATTAGCATCTGCTTCTTTGTAAATTCTGTTGGCTGAACATGGATGTCATGACAGAAAATGCTCTTCCCAGGGTGGTAAGAAGCCAACAAAAGAAAACCACAATGATATAATTGATTATTTCCCACTGGTGTGGTAATTAAGTATTGGCAAAGGAGGCAGTGATGTAGTAAATACTGCGGGAAGCTTGAAAAGGCCACCCTGTCTTTTGGTGTTTGATTTAGAGGTAGTGCTGTGCAAAGAAGTGCAAAGAAAGCAAGGATGAGGAGAAGGGGAAAAGCGCTAAAAATAAAGAATCCAAAATAGGGATAAAACAAGCAAACAAACAAAATTTAAAAAAAAATTCTGCCAAAATTCAGCTCTCACCCATCTGTCCTGACCTGGCCCGCCCTGGACCCACCCTGTCACCTCCTTGTCCTTGGACCCCAACCAGAGATGCCCATCAGGGGATTTTAACTATATTATTTTGTTTGCTTTCTTTTTCTCTTTCTTTCTTCCTGTGGTTAATACTAATTGTATTGTATTGCACATAAAAGCAATAAAAAAGGCAATGCTATTTCATTCTTACCTCTACACCTCCTGTGAGCCACCAAAATAGAAACCACTCACAGTATATGTTGACATAGATAATGCACTGGATGCTTAGAGCTACAAAGTATTTTGGTACAATATTTACAGCCTAAAATACTTTTAAATGTTGATGGCGCTGGTGCTGCAAAAGTAAGGAGGGAGTGGCTTTTCTAATTAGCTGCCATCTGCATGTAGTCCAGCTGCCTCACCACATTTTCACCTCTTCTATGATTTTAGATAATCATAACCATGATGTTACATAATGATGTTACATAATGATGTTCACAACTGTGTTCTCCTGCCATTTGATCATTGATGAGAGTTAGACGTTGATTAATCAGTGGCAGTGCCCTGCTGTCATGCTGTACTGGACATCAGCACATCTTTGATGGTCTTCAGAGGAAATAGGCACGGGTGAGAGGTCTTTTTTTTAACCAGTATTCTCTTTGTATGATCGGCTTCATTCTGAGAGGAAGGATCATCAATTATACAACTTGATAAGATAAGCAGCTTGCCAGGGCTTTAGTTAATAAACTCCAAGACAAGTCCAAGACAGAGTGAGTCAAGACCAAGTCCAACTGGGCTTGAGAATGAGTAAAGACTGCCAAACATCATGTCCTTTTTTCAGGACGCTATTTTTTTCTCACAATTTCAGGAGAATTTCTCTCTCTCTCTCTCTCTCTCAGCCTCAGTAGTTTCTTCCAGGCTCTCTCTTATTTTGATAGTCCATGAAACCTGTAAAATATGCCATTTTATAAGCTGACAAAAAGCCAATGCCTCTCTTCCCTCATACTGTACAATCAAACATTGGATACTGACTCTCCATGCTAAAGTGAGGTCATTATCATCCAATTGCATCCATCTATCCATCACAGATACTTAACTTCCCCATTCTTGGGAATTGTCTTAATTTTGTCACCCCTACTGTTTTTAGTATTAAATCAGCATTTTGTTTCTAAAAGTTGTATTAGTTGATTATTTAGCTGCTTGGGGGAAGCAGAACAATCTGTAAACACACACAGTCATCTTATTAAGTTTTTATGGCAACACGTTCGCAAACAATTGCCTGCTTACACTTATGTACATCCAGCATTGGGAACAAACGCCAAGATACATTTTGTGTATGCTTGCATACTTGGCTAATCATCAGATTCTGATTGAGTATTCACTGTCCTTTTAGCTCTGTTTTGGCCTCCACCAACTTTAGTGGGAAGCTTTTTTGCTAAAAACGGCAAAATTGCAGGTTATAAAACCAAACCAGTGAGCTGAAAAAGATGCTAAAAATCTCCATAGAGCTGATGGGAACTGCAGAGTTGGTTTATTACAGTGCTGTAACTCTGCAGTAGCTACTCAACAGTGAGTTTATGACATTTCATATGCTTTCTGTGGATCCATCTGTCCTATCCAGAGGCTCTCCGGGTTATGGGTAAGAAACTTTTCTGCCAATTGTCTGTCACAGGTAATAAAACATGACTCCGAGCAGAAAAGTGTGGGCGTAATATTCTTAACACATCTACATTGGGATTGCCACACCCGCTTCCACAGTGTGATCCAGTGCCAGACAGCTAAGTTAATACTGGGGTGAACATCCACTGCTGCAACGTTATTGTTTCAGTTTACTGCCGTGAAAGTAGAGGCTTGAGTAAAACATCCTAGAAGTCTGAGACAAGTCAGACACAATCAAATAAAACATCTTGAGAGTAGACTTGGAACTCAGACTGCATTTGAGCACTGCTGCTTTGCCACTTAGAGCAATAAAGTACATCTCTGTCTGGTATTTTTATCATTTATTCTATCCTTTTCTTTTCACTCACATTCACTGTCTTTCTCTAGAAAAGTCGACTGTTTTTTTATGATTTAATAAAGATTTTCACCACTGGTCTTGTCTAAGTAGTCTCTTTCCATCCAGCTCCCTCTAATCCTGTGACTTTCACTAAAGCCTTCAACCTCTACTTGAATTTGATTTATGATATAAGCTCCCTGCTCTGTCATGGGCTGTGGTCCTACATTATGTTGTCATATCCTGTCACAAAGAGAGGCCAGACTGGAGGCACAGCGCAGGATCAATGTTCAACATCATTCTTCTCCTGATATATTTTCCTCTGAGGAGCAAGGTTGCAGTTAGAAACAGTTTGTGCATGAGTGATTTTCCACTGCCTGTTGACTCCCTTAATGCACCTAGTATAACAATGCCAGGACAGGCTGAGGAGAACAACACAGCTATCCATTTTTTCATGGAGACCCCTTCGAGAAGTTTTCCAGTCAATATGCTAGACAGGGAGTGATTGAGGCCATTGTAGCTCTCTCAGGGCCAGCTCTATGCTTTTTGTCTGTGTGTGTGTGTGTGTGTGGAAATAAGCATGTCTTGCTCCTCCATCAATATAGAAGCAGGAGGCTTTATAATTGAACCACAGCGATAGAGGGTGTGCACTGACGTCATTTTCACCTTACACCAGCCCCTCGCCTCCACACTGGTGTAACCACTCACTACAGCTGCCATGACTGTGAAGAACTGCCACGCCAAGAGAATACGAATGAATATCTTCAAAAAGAAAAACGCCATCAGAAATGGCCGTAACCTCTACATGATGAGACTGTCCTGAAAAATGACAATCATTTCAGCAAGTGCCCCCAAATGGCCAGCCTGATGTCACCAAATGGCGTATAAATAACACACCATTTGTTATAGTTAGTTACGTTTGAGTGACAGGGGAAGTGATGCATTTCAGATGATGTCAATATAATATGACTTTCTTTTCTTTTATAAGGTGAGACATTTTTATTGTCACGTCGGGACATTTTAACCATACATTTTTACTGTCACTTCGGGCATTTTACTGCTGTTAAACCAGACATTTTTACCGTCGTGTCAGGATGTTTTTACTGCATTTTACTGATCATTTTAACCCAAACCATGATCTTTCCCAGTGGTTTGTGTGCCTAAACCTTACCAACAGCATTTAATACTTAAAATGCTTAGACATGACACGCAAAATGTGGACCTATGAAGTATTTTGTTGTTTAATATGGAGGATTTGTTATGACAGTTGTTGTTGACAGTCAGTGGTCTCATCATTGAGTAAAGGCACTCTGTCAGCAACAACAGAACTTAAAGTATGCACGCTGGTCTTCAGAATAAATGGTATACATTCATATTAAAATTAATATATGCACAAAATATGAAAAAAAGGATTATTTGAATATTTATATAATATTAACAATGAATCACATGACTACTTGTATATGTGAAAGTTAATCATCGTTAAGAAACCATAGAGAACTATCACCCTTCAGCTTTATGGAGCTTTATAGTGCCTTTTAGCTCATTGTTGTGGTTTTCTGGCCGCTCTCACCACTTTCATAGCATAGTTTTCAGGCAGCTGTTTTCAGCACAAAGGCTAATCCATTTTGGAAGAGCTAAAGAGCCAGATATTTCTCTCAGAATATCTGAAGATGAAAAAATAGAACTCAAAGGAGAGTGAATACTGAATTAACATTCATCAGGTGGTCAGAAACTTGAAACTCCAATGTTGCTCCATATCTGTTGCATGTGTAAATAGGCAGCTGTTTGCTAAGAAGTTCACCACATCAAATTAAAAGGTGATAATAGCATTGTGTTCACAGTTTGTTCCTGCTGCTGTCAGGTTGCCATAAAAAATCTGTTTTAAAAAAACAAAACAACCTACAGCTCTTAAATCTGCTATACACTGAACAGTGGTGACATTTTGACACTTAAGTCCTGACATCTTTATTGTCTGAAACAACTACCATTTATTTAGTAGTGTGTAGATAAAGTACAAACCAACAGTATTTTGACACAAAATTTGTGCTGGATTTGTACCTAATGTGAGCTCCTTTAGCTGGTTCACACTTACATTCACACCTACCAATAATTTAGAGCCACAGTTCACTTAACCTTCATGTCTGTGGATTGTGAGATAAAAACTAAATCAAATGGAGGAAACCCAGACATAATGAGAACATGCAAACTTTACGCAGGCCACACAAAAAGGCCTTAGCTAACCGTTGAGACCACTTACCGTTAATATTTGGTATATAATATATCTGATAATGTGTATAGTCATAAGGTTTTGTCAAGTACAGGTGACCTGGCTATATGACTTGATTTTTGTTGTCAGTGATGATGTCCTCATTCTTAGGAATGTGGTGAGGAGCTATGAGGGAACAATGACCATATTCCATGTAGCAGAAGAAGTTGAACATATACAGTAACTAATATAATTATCTCCCGGCACTGGCTTCCTATCTATAGAGCTGATTTTAGAGTGCTCTCTTAATGTATAAAATATGAAATGATCTTGGCCTGACATACCCATTGAACCTTCCTTTGCATGCTATAACATCTCAGTAGGGGAGCTTCCTTGTTATCAAGACAAAATCTCAATGAAATACAGCCTTCCAGTGCGTCTACCCCTCCTACCCTAGCACCCTGCTGTTATTAAGGAAGCCGGCTCCTTTGAAATCTTCAAATTATTAAATATTATTTAAATTGTTTAAAGCACTCTCTAAAGCTACAGCAGCAGCCATCCTTGGTGTGCACTGTCAGTATGGTTATACTATGTTGCGCTTGTCTAGTTTGAGGTTAGCTGGAGGATCTGGCTCCATTAACCTCCTCATACTTTTGTTCATATTACGCTTTATTTTTATTAACTGAACACTCATTTATTGGACTTATTATGTAGGTCTTGCTTCATTAATATTGGACTTATAACATAATCCTATTGTTGGACCTCAGTTGGAATTGTTCCAGTTTTCTTTTCATTTTTGTAATTGCCTTTTTGCCACCTACGGTCCTACTGCACCCCCAGGGGAATCTCCCTTTGACTTTCCTCACCCATGCAATGTTTCTCTTCGTGTTGAGTTTGTTTTGTCTTACTGATTTGGGCTGACTTGGAAACCATTTCTGATGTGGGTATGGAAGCCTAATGAGACATTGATGTGGCCATACAAATATCAAACCTGTCTCTTACATTTATATACTGCCAGTTTTCCCATTTACGTTGTGGTGACAAATTAGTAGTATATGAACATAATTTTCTAGGAGACGGGTTGCAAATATTCTTGACTTTAGTCATTAAATCCATTTTACTAACGTATTTGCAGTCATCCTGTATAATTATATGCTTATAATTTAATAGGTTATCCAAACCATTATTGCTGAAGTTCAACTTGCCATTGCAAGTTTAAATATACACAAGCCTCAAGCCATACACCGTACAATATTGCTGCTAACTGCTTCAGCTAATGATGGTGTAATGCCTTGAGTCCATTCTGGGGTTTTATTTTTGCCCTTTCCAGTTTGAGATGGCTTTCTGAACAACCATTATATCATATTACCTGTTTGCATTAAAACCAAGAAACCTATGACAATAGTGTGGAGAACTTTTTTGATATCATTGGTACTGTTGCCTCAAGTTAGTTATTTTTAGACATATTTCTTCTAACTGTTAAAAAGGTAAGGGGAAACATTTGACATTCTAACTTGATCACTTGTCAAAAGTTCATATGCAGCTCACTTTCACTGTTCTCATATTCCCACTCCCCTCCCCACGTAGGGAGGAGTGCAGCAAGATCAGTTGGAGACAAACGATGGTAAAAATCCATTAGTGAGCTCTGCATCTTGGTAATTGCCTCTCATTAGCCTCGTCTCTGCACCAAGGTGCCACAACTCGTCATGAAATTCATCTATGATCTCATATTTCAACGAGGTGTTCAGCAGGAAGGGCAGGAGGAGGAAGAGAGGCAGCGAGGGAGACAAGGTGGATGATAAGTGAACGAGGTGGAGAGAGGAGAAAATGGAGGACGTGGATGTTGAGAGGGAGAGGAGGCGAGCAGAGTGTATAACTGTGTGACGGTTGGGGATAGAATAGAAAGGGAGAAGGAGAGTAAGAAGCAGAGTGAGAGTGTGAGCCACACCTCCGCATTGTTCCACAGATCTTACGGGAATCATTTTGCCATTATGAAGAGAGAGATTTAACCTAGTTAAACCCAGAGAAATGATGTGTGTCTTAACAAAACACACCATTCATACAGTGAACATCTAATTACCTGTTAAAATGCATATGCTTTTATCAGCAACAAAACAGCAAAGGACATTTTTAAATTTCTGCTGTCATTACCTTTAAAACTCAAAAAGCCAAATGCTGACTCACTGCCAAAGAGGCAATGAGTCATGACAATACAGAGCATGACAGGAACAGCCTGAGTGAGTTTATGCACTGGAAATATTACCTCTCATTATTCCTACTTTGATAGACATCAGAGGATGGCAAGGAGACAGGTTGAAAGAAGAGAAGAAGGGGAGAGAAGAAAGGTGAGGACAAGATGTGAGACTGGGGAAAAAAATAAAGGGGGCAGTGGAAAAATGAGAGAAAGAAAAAGGTGTGGAGACATCTGGACAAGACACAAGGAATGAAAAGAAGCATATGAGAGAAGACAAAGAGAAGGAGAAAAGAGAGAAGGAAAGAATGCATGAAAAGAAATCATACGCATTAGAGGATATACAGTAAAATGGGACATGAGAAGACGGTAATGGCTTCATGGAATTCTGACAGCAGCAGTGCTGGTATGAAGACAGATTTGAACTCACCTGCAATCTGTAATGTCTCTGAATAAACAATATTTAAAAGGATATAGTGAACATGCACATTTGATTATGTGTGTGCGCGCACACATTTTTCACTTTGTTGTTGAGTGTCCAGCAGTAGAAAGTATATGTCCTTGCATATTTCTTTGTTTATCATAACGAAACTTTATTATCAATTCCACTAAAACAAACTGATACATTTGCTAAAGTGGGATACAATGAGACACTGAGGGGCATAAGGCAGAGGTAGAAGGTCTTCTTTATTTTTTAAATTAATGTCTAAATGTCTAACTTATCTTCAAATTAGTTCAAAATTATTTAAAATTACTTTAAATTTCACTCCAGAAATCTGTATATGCGATGCACTTTTTTGGTCAAAATTGTAATTACTGTACTTGGTATTTGATTGGTGCAGTATCTGTGTGGTGGGTACTAAAATAGCTTGCTATTTGACTTAAAGACTAAAAGCTGCCAGGCAGCTTTGACAACATATAGGTTTGACCTCCGCACTCCATACTTTACTCTGTGACTTGGTATGTAACTCAGATCCCAGGACTGCCCGTTGCTCAGTCAGTTATTACCACCAGATTATCACCAAATCTGACGGTAGCTAACATTAGCTAATACTGACTAGACACCCTCATTTCTATAATGCAAGAGGTTTGCTAACAGCACTCTTAAAATAGCATGTATGAAAGGTAATTTCTATTGGGAATTAATGCTAAAGCTACATTCTTCCTCAGTGGAATACAGACTTGACAGCACAATGGGTCCTGCCAGTTGCTGAATGCTGTAAAGAGGCAGACAGCTTCAATTGCTTATGGTTGATTGTTAAATGTTTGCGCTATGTGAACATGTTGAAAAAGGGGGGAGGAGCCTTGTCAATCTCTGTAGGCTACACAGTCTGATGTTCTCCAGTCAATAGTTTACCACAGAAGTTGACAGCATGTTTCCTAGCATGGCTGACTCTCAATTATCACTCAACTGATGCCAAAAACTTTTTTACCCTCTTTAGAAAAATGGAAAAACATGCACAATATTTGCAGTATCATTATTATTTATATTTCACAATTCAGTTCAAGTTTAATGGATAAGCACAAAAACTGGTGTAGCACATTAATGTGTAAACATTTTTTTATTCCACACATGGCTCCATAGTCAGCTTCATAATGAGTAATGTGTGAGTGAGTGTGTGTGTTTGATGGGTGTAAGTGTATGTGTGCATGCATTAATGTGTCTATTTGCTCCACAGTTTGACTGAAGCAGCAGACATCAATGACAATTTTTAAGAGGGCATCCCAGTAGTATTACAATTTGGAGTACTGTCCGTGAATTAGTCATGGTTACTCAATTATTCATTACAATTTGTGAACTATGAATGCCACTTTTTGCCCAAAAAAATCTCAGTAAATTGGAGACACACATCGTTTTTAGTTGAATAAACTTAATCTGCTTTTATCACACCTTCCATTTGTCATGAAAACTGTTTGGGATGTTCTCATTAATATACTGCTGTGAAATCAGTTTAATTAGTTGTAATGACATACTGCCTGAGTACATGTGTGGACTAGATAGATGCCTCAAATAGGCTGTTAATAGCAGAAAAAAAGCAAAAGTTGGTGACAATTTAATTCTGTATTTTATCATTTTAATGTGCGAGAATGCAGTTTAATGTTGTTGGTCAGTTCACACTCTACATGAAATTAGTGATATAAATACTTAAAATGTTTAATTCTAGGAATAAAGTCAAAACTACTGTCTGTTTCAACTAAGCCTTTTATCAATTTGTAAATGAGACTTGCAAAGAGATGATAAAAAACTAATTATTATTTAATCATCTAGGGTTTTACTAAACAAAGTGCTTTGGAGGCAAACACACAATGACAAACAAAAGACATTAAAAAGAAAAGATTGTTTTGGTCCTTGTGGTATTGCATGGCTCAGTAGGCATTTCCTTAGGATGATGTAATTTCATGTTGGCTGTACAATCATCTACAATCAATCATCACGTCAACATGAAACCCTCAGACATCTGATTGAAGAAACACGCCGCTGTCACTGGTCTTTGCTTCAGATTTTAAACAGGAAAATATGGAAGCTGTTTTGGATCATGTTTTCAACAGTAGTTCAGTGTGTTTGAGATGTAGGAGTGGATAAAAATTAAATGGTAAAAATAATCAGTAAATTATCAAAATCTCTAAATACTGTGTGTATAACAGGCAACCAGACCAGAGAATCTAACTCAGCAGTCTCTGCCTGCAACAACAACAACAAAAAATTACAATTGAAACCAGAAACATAGAAATGAATGAGAAAATAACACAAATGCGGAATGAGCAAACTACAGAATGACAGTCATCATGGAGCCACAACAAGCCCTCCAAATTAAACAACCACATAGGTTGATTGTACCTGCACTCCAATACGACCCATTGGAGCATTTTCATAATGACCCATTTAAGCATAATATGCTGCTTTCCAAAACCATTACAAATCCCTGTTTAAAAATTATAATGTGTGACAATGCTGTGGTGAAGGTCTGGTTAGGTTTAGGCACAAAAACCACTTGGTAAGGGTTAGGGAAAGATCATGGTTTGGGTTAAAATGATAACCTGAAATGTGGTTAGTACTTCCTTAAAGTTAGGCAACCTCTGTCATCATGGCAACAGTAAACATCACAATACAGTTTTTAAAAAAATGTCCCGACATTCTGAAAACATAACACTCACGGTTAGAAACAGGAGGTGAACAGTGGTTTCCTGCAGCTAAGTCCACTTTTTGCCATCTAACTATCTAGCTATCCACCCCATCCGCCTCCTCCTAAGAAGGAGGTCACCTTATATTGACGTCATCTGAACCACGTCATTTCCCCGGGTCATAATTACTATGGCTGCTAGTTGGCATCTGTAACTATAGGTCGTTTTTGGCAACTGAATTTATGACCTTTAGTGTTGTTTTTCTTGGGAGGACAGGCTCTGGAGCCAGTACACTAATCACTTGTTGAAACGCCTTCAACAGCCAAACAATCTGTCAACAGCCTCTCATCTGTGTTATTTTGTAAGGCAATAAAATAATATATATTCTGTCATTTAATTTGGTGGACTTATGCTCAATTTAAACCTCCCAGCTAGATTTTGAATGCAGTGTGGAGCTCCTTAACACATCATACAGGTGGAACTATGTGTTTCACATATAATATGTGGATAGAAAATTAAAAGACTTTAAGCTTTTATTCATGTTATTTATACGCATAGAGCATGTTTTTTCAGTAAAACCACACTTAGACTCTCTTTTTCAGTCCAAATACAATAATTAGACAGACCATATAACATACAGTCATCAATCAAACAAATTAAAGTCATGACAATATACAGTGAGACAAATGCATTACTACACTATAGCCATCTTTATGAAAAATTAAGGAATGTAAATCAAGCAAGTGTGTTAGCTGCAGAGTCTGACTGCTGTGAGTGACTTTATGAAAAGTTGCTTATTACCTGTGCTTAAAACAAAGAACTCGCCTAATGGGTCTATTCTTATTAATACCTAATTAACATTATGTACCACAGGCAGTTATTTGGATCTAGGTCTAAAGGCTGACATACCCATAGGTTACAAAGCATAGGCTACATACACCAAATGATGGATGATAATTGTGCTTTCGTCAAATTACTAGAGCAAATACCACCCACACAGATAAACAATTTATTAAAAACAGCTTTAAAAAAAGTGGCATTTTTAATTCTCTATGTGACCAGTGAGTACATGACCTTAAAAACTCATTCTTAATACAGATAGTAGTACAAGACTTTAGGTAATTAAATTAAATTAATTTAAAAAAAAAAAAAGTCTTTGTAAAATGAAAAACTAAGGACTAAATTAGCTTTTCAATACACTAACTTACAGATGAGTATTAGTATAGCAAAGTATAATATAAATTGTGAAAATAATTAACTGGACAGAGGCTGATTTATAATGATTGCTCTTTAATTATACTTTCTATTCTTTACATTGATGAATGGAAAAATGGAGACCACTTTACAAAACTAAAATATATATGATAGATAAAAATGACAGAGATGCATTTCACTTTACTCCTGAAATGGGAAATCAGTATTAACAGGAACATTGTCTACTCTTGAAAGCATACTTAACAAGCAACATATTCATGTTTTAGGATTCTGTATGATTGCGCTTTGGGCCTAAGTGCCTCACGGACAACATGTTTTATCTTAACCCTTTGATGCACAACATAGCTCAATGACTTGTCTGAGTTTTTATTTTCTATATCTTTGCAATAAATGAATTTCATCATTCAGTATTCCAGATATTCCTCAATTAACTTGTTTTTGATCATCACAGATTATTATTATTATTATTTTCATTTGTGTTTCTTTGCTATATCTTTGAAATAAATGTATTTTATCATTTAATATTCCTGATTTTTGTTAAATATCTTGTTTAAGGTTTTGTAAATGCATTTTGTATTTCTACATCAGTTTTACATACATGAGTCGAAAATAACCCATATGTATCCACTATAGAATTTGATAGGAAATTTTGATGTTTGTAAATGTTTGCACTTAGGAACTTATTTACTGCAGACAACTATTCACCTGCCACACATTTCACAACTCAACACGGCTGCTTTTGCACATCTGATGCATGTAAGTCTATGTAAGTATTTTACAATTGTTTTACCTAAGAAAATATTTGATATATTGTGAAAGATAACTGTACATAATATTTGAACATTAAGGTTAACCCTCATCCTACCAACATATGTAACATACAAAGGCCAACTGGGGTCCTTGGTAACCCAAGAATAAAGTACCGTAAGAAACAACCAAAAAGTTAACTTATTTCTTCTCAAAACATTATTAGTTATGTTATAATGTTATTATTAGTTAACATAATTAGTAATTAGAGCTAACTTCCTCAGATCCTTTTCCTTGCATATCCCTCCTTCTTGCCCTCTCCCTCAAAAATGGTTACATATGTGCTTTTTCCCACACTCACACCATGTGCACACTGTACAACACCCAGATTATATGGGTTGTGTGACCAATGCACAGCAGCCATTTATCAAGGAGCTGGGCAAAGAGATTATCATGCCACATATGAAGAGGCGCATAAAGGGAACACCCCACCTCCAAAAGCATATTACAGAGGCAATGGGAAGATATGGGACAAAAAAAACAAAAACTAAATGCAGCCACCACCCAGCCACAGGAGGACATCAGACAGGAGGACCAAGTGAAAAGGAAGCGGTACAAGATCTGTGCAACAGCCAGAAACAGAAAAGTCAGCAGCTGGTGTTCCCAGTGCACTAGGCATGTTTGCAAGGAGCACAAACACATAGTTGTCGTTTGTGAGGCATGTCAGCACTAAAATGGCAATTTGTGCTGTACCCATGTGATTTTATTTTATCAGTTTTATTTTCTTTTATTCAGTCATATTCACCACATTTCACACAGTTCTCTACAGTTATACTACAGTTCCATATCATTGTTATCGGTTATCAGTGATATGTGTATGTTATGTGTGACAAATTAACATATTTCAAATATTAAATGTATTATTGTTTGGTCCAAATCACTGCTAAAATAATTATTTTAACAAAATTGTTATTATAGTATGTCTTTATTTTAATTAAATCACACTTGCATACACAGGTAATTTTTGACCCATGTGTGTAAACTTAATTTAGTAATACCAAAACTATTTCTGTTCACAGTAATAAGTAAGAAAGGAAAAATGAAAATAATGATTTGAGGTAATCAAAAACAAGATGCTTAATTAATACTTGTAATATTAAATAATGAAATAAATTAATTTAAAAGGATTTAGCAAAGAAACACTGAGACATGCATGGAATAACAGAGGAAATGAACACGGGTCATGTCTGACCCCATGTTGTGCATGAGAAGGGGTTTGCATAGCTTGTGTATCAAAAGGAGAAGTGAGCCAGGGCACCTCATTAGGAAACTGTTAGTAGCACTTCATTACAGCTGAATAGATTACAGTGTGTTATGGGGTACCAATACAGTACTTACCTATCAGTAGTAACAATGCCATCCAAATAGGTAGATGTCAAGGAGAGCTTCATGGACCTTTTGCTTAAAGAGAGTGTTGCATTCTGGGTATGAGGATACTAGCTACATTATTAATAGTAATCGTATTTTTTGCTTTATTAACTATTGGGTTTATGTACAAACAACGTACAACATAGGTAACATCCTGAGCTCATTAGTTAAGAGGTCTTTAATGAGCTTGCAAGCTACATGCTGCTCATGAGTACCATGCATGGATGCATTAGCAGAGCTGGGTACGGCTCTTCCAGTCAGCCTAGTAGCATATTTGACACACTGGCCACTCACAGTACTGCAGTGAAAAAATCCCCTGCTGCCCAAAAAGCATTCTCCCCATAGACCACCATTATAAAAGAGACATCTGTAAAAGGTCAATTATTGCCCTTTTTGTTATGATTTTTTATCCATGATGGTTCCATACTTGTAAAACTGTCTCAAAGTCTAAAAAAGCTATTTTAAAGGGCATAACATCATCCTGATGTTACATTATTTTATGCCATTCATGCGTCCAGGGAGCCAATAGGAAGTCAACTGGCTCGGCCACAGAAAGTCTCTAATATACATGCTTTCAACCAGCATCTCAACTAGCTCGGCAGGAGGACTGTACTGCACATGCTCAATGGGCCCAAAACACACAAATCCACATAAGCCTGAAAAAAAAAAACTTTCAGCTTTCATAAGAATGAATGTGGTGCCATCTTGGAACACAGTATTCGGTTTTTCATAATACATTCATAGCCTGGGTTAGTGAATCTCAGCCATACAGTAGATGCACAGTACATTTGGAGCGATTTGCAGTGGTAGAGTTTCATCACTGATGCTGTGTTTGTGCAGTAATCAATATATAAGCTCAGGCTTGTGTTATTTTTTGCCACTGAGGGAAAAAAGCAAAAAAAAGATTAACCTGCATAACTGTACAAATGACAAATGTTGCCAACTGGCCAACATATTAGTCAGATTTATTCAGCTTTATTCAGAGGCTTGCAACTTCAGAGCCACAAATCTTCAACTACTTAGAGAAAGTGTATGTATTTGTTTCATGACAGGACAATGTTCTAAATAAATACACTGTGATTTGTGGAATGCAATCTAAAACTTTTGTCTAGTTAAAGTTATTTAGTTATAAGGTTGTTTGAAAGTGTCTATTATTATCTAAGACAAAATATACAAACACTGTAAATTTAAATTTTAAATTTGAGAAATTAAAGTAAAATCTGATTTGGAGTGGTTTCTTCCTAAATTGCAGGGCATGAGGGGTCACCAAATGATTTTATGAGTATGAAAATCAAGTGAATTTCCAACAGAATACCTATGGGAGATTTTTGACTGACATGTTAGACAGCACCCCTCACCATCGTCAAAGCACCAAATGAAGGAATATCTGTTGAAAAAATGTTCATCCTTTGTATATAGTTCTGGAGGCTTGTAGACTCTCGGCCCTATCTTACACCCGGAGCAGAGCAACGCTAAGCGCAGCGCAAGTCTCTTTGCTTTTATATGACTGATGCAGTAGTCATTTTCCCATCCAGCACCCACGTTGTTAAAATAGCAAAGGCACTTGCGCCCATCAGTGCGCCCATGGGTGTGTTGGTCTAAAAGTAAGGTGTGGTCAGGCGCATTGTTGGCGCATTGCTATCTTAAGGCAGCAGAGAGCGATTGCGCTATTGACCAACAAAAACCTGGTCTAAAGTCAATGGTGCAGTGTTCACTGTTATTTAAGGGCACATTATCAAGACAGTAATATGCGCCTACAGAGGCGGGTGCACAACATACACTCTGTTTGTTACACACATAGGACACGCAGCAGCGCACAGACATGCAAAAGGAAACAAATAAGAGGATTACGATGTGAAAGATTATTATTGTGTATATTAATATATTTTAAAAAATACATGTCATAATGCTTAGTCATAATATTTATCAGAATTAACTAATCGCAGTAATGATGGATTAAATTGTTTAATTATTTGACCAAATCATGGCAATGCACATAGGTATTTAAACAGGCAGACAACAACGGACCAGACACAGATTGACTTTCCTGCTACATCAGACCATGAGGACATGAGGAACACATGAGGAAATAAATGAAGTGAAAACAATGATTAAACTAAAGAAGGAAATAAATCTGCACAGCTTCTAGCTGCTGCCAGCAGCAGGATCAGCACCTTGGAGAGCTGATCAAGTCCTGATAACTGTGTTGATGATTCTTTACATGATTAAAATTAATGATTTAATTTTTGAACAATATTTAACAAATATTCTTCAACATTTTTGAGAGTACAGTGATCAGATTTCCATACTTTCAGCAATTAAAACCCCACTGATTTGACCTGTTACTCCATGACTGAACGAAATGATTTTAAAGAAACCAAAGCTGTAATTAAAAGAACAAACAAAGATAAATTTGCAACAAATTAATGAACAGGACCTTAAACTGGTGGTCTGGGGCTGACCACGGGAGGGTCCAGGAGCAGCAGTGTGCTCGTTATGGATCGTGTGCTTTCCCTTTGTGCATGAACAGATCTGTTTCCTCTGCAGAGAAGCGTTCCTTATTACTTGGCAAATGCGCCATCATAATAGCAATCCACCAAGGTGCAAGCGCACTTGGCTCTTAAAGGGAATGGGAGATGACACTGTGATTGGTTTATTGCATGTTACGCCGAAAACACACCCATGATTAATTAGGACACTACGGACAACCCCTTGGAACCACCGACCATTTTTCCGCCGTTAAAATAGCAAAAGTGGATTTGGATACACCCTAAATGCAATTGCGCCATGCGCTTCAGACCATGCGCTTTAGATCGTTAAGATAGGGCCCTCTATGTCAAGCCACATTGAAGCTTTTCTGCAATATATATGATTTCTGTTTGTAATTCCATGTGCTCTTGTTCTATTCATGCCAGCAGTGCCATGACATCTCCAGGGTAGGCTCTTCAACTTGCTCTTCACATATTTTCCCTGTCTCTACCACTCTCCATCTGTCCTTTGTTCTTTCTATCATTTTGCTTTCCTGTGTTTTTCATCTTCTCATCCCTTGAATTACTGAGCCTATTACCATTAAACCCATTACCCAGTTAAGTGGGATGACAGACATTTTGATGTACTGTTTTTCTGACCACAGCCATCTCAAGTCCTTCATTTTTGAAATGCAAATACAGGCACGAGGTTCTCCTTCACAAGAAGGCTCACAACTGCAAAACACGGGGATAAGGGATACAAAACATTCTTGTTATCTGGAAACAACATTTCTGACATCACAATGAATAAATAGTATTTATGACGCAGAGCCTTTGTTCGTCTGGAAAGAGCGGAGTCCATTTAAAACTCTCAGAGTGAAGGACAGGGCTACTTCACAACTGTTATTAAGATAGACCAGCAAAATATTTGGGCAGATAAAAGAGTAGGAGAGATACAATATTTCTTTAATGGATATGTCATTACATGAAATATTAAATACTATCATTTGTGGTGACATCTACTTCTGGCAGGAAGTCATAAATGTATCCAAGTGCTTTTTTAGCTCCCAACTCTTAGTTAGTCCCTGAATTATTACTTATCAGTGAGATAAGTAGTACTTTCAGGGTGTTTTTTCACTGCAGGCTGCTTTTGTCAAAAAAAGCCAAAAAGCAATACAATAAAATCACAACGCAACCCATGAAGAAAGCTTCTATACACATATTTTAAAGCCAGTTAGTGTGTTAAAGCACACAGCATACAACATGTCCACAATATCAATAAGAGAATGTTCCACAATATTCAATCAATAATATAACAAAATGTTATGTCATGTTTGAATTTTGACACACTACAGACTCTTCAACTGATCTGCACTTGCATCTGCATTAGCATGCAATATTCATTGGAATGTGTTACCTTTAACATTCCTGAAGGCTGTAAGGACACTTCAGCTGCACAGATTGATCACCAGGTACTGATTGGTTGGGACATCTAAACAAAAAAAAACAGCAAACATAAACATAATATAAGACTGAAAAATTAAGTGAAAACAAAATGTCAATTGATCATCAGACTAAGCTTGAATGGACATTTCATCACAAACCAGAGAGTAGACTTGTGACCACTTCTGTGCAAAAGATGGAATTTTTGCAGAGGACATTAACAACTCCTGCATAGTAGGAGGTGTGCTGTGAATGAAATTTTGAGGTGTAGGGACAACTGAGTTGACCCTTACACATTCTGTAGTTCTTGATGTGTGACATCTTCTTCTTCCAGACAGAAATGGAACAGACATGACATGAATGGATAGGGTAGGATGTTGCCTAATACACTGCTCTGTCTTTGATTATGAGTAGAGTCATTTCTGTAATGAGCTTAACAGGTTTCACTACCCACTGTAGGACCTCCCACTTGACCTCTTGCAGTTCCATTTCCAAACCAGACCTGGTCGTGATTGCTGAGTACAAAGCAGCCTTCTTTAGTGTCCTCAGGAAGTAGAGGCATTAATGATCATCTTTCAAGGAGACCAGAGGTTGTCTGTGTTGTACATTCTCAGGAATCTGAAGCTGTGCACTGCCTCCACTGCTCTTCCACATATTTTAAGAAGGGGCCTGGGTTACTTCTGAAGCCAGCTTTCATCTCTTTTGTTACGCAGACATTAAGAGAGACTTTTGTCTGCATCAGATCTTGAGCTGTCTCACTTCCTTCATTACTAACTAGTGAGGAACCACACTCCTGTGACTGACTGCTCAACATCGCTTCAGTGTACAAATGCGGGTTTAGTACACAGCCCTGGGCTGCATGCACCACTGTTTATCATAATGGAATTGCTTGTTGCTCAGAAGGTCAAGGGTCTGTATTCAGTGCAAGCGCAGTGAAATTGCTCAGTAAGGTCAACGTAATGGTTATGTTAAATGCTGAGCTGAAGTTGATAAACAGGATTCTGACTTTATTATTGTTGAGGTGTGATAGGGTCTTTCTAGGTTCCATTGAATGCCCTGTTACGTGCATCATGTACTGCATCTTCTTTGTTGATTATTTCATCTATTTTAATTCCAAAGGAGGACTGTGGCTCTCTCGATGCAGCTGGTAAGGTTGTTCCCAGCACTGATTTGTCAACAGATTTCAATGTGGCATCTCAGGCTTTGAGCAGGGAACAGACTTTTGGCATTTCGCCAGGGCCTTTTCTTGGGCGGTGTCATTTTTGTGATCACATCAAGCACATACTTGCAGATGTAGCCAGTAACAGATGATGCATATCCCTCTACAGTAGGTCTGCACAGCCCCTACATGTGCAGCCTCCTTGAACATGTTCCAATCAGTCTGATCAAAGCAATCCTGGAGCACTGAAACTGCACCCTTTGGCCAAACTTTGATGTTTCTGGCGACTGGTTTTTCAGCAAAGGTTCATGTGCAGGGATTAACAGCACAATAAAATAATAAGATTAGATTAGATTAGATTAGATTAGATTAGATTAGATTAGATTAGATTAGATTAGATTAGATTAGATTAGAAAAGTAAAACTTTTCTGTGTTCTTTTTTGTAATGAGCTGACAGAGTGATAGAGTCCTTAGTATTAGGAGGGAACAATCCTGCAAATGTGATCATGACAGTAAAGTACCAGAGCAGACAGTATGGTTGAAATATTCCACTCATACCAATCTTCATTTACAAAAATCCCCACAAAATCCATGGAATTGAACTTTCAAATTCAGTTCATAATTTCACAGATGTTATGGCACCATTGAAAGCAGGGGACAGATGATATCATTAGCTCAGCTATGAGCATTTTGTCTATTGCCAGACAGAGTGCACTTTTGTCTAAATGGTTAGATAATTTATATTATAACGTCACTATAATGACACTATGTAGTCCAAACCGCAAACAGTGCAGCCCATGTTCATAATGCATTACACACACCACTCTGCAATACTGAATGTAGCAGAAAATATAACATTTTTGCGAGATGCACATCACAAATGACATCTTTTAAAAATATGAAAGGGAATGCAGTGATAACATAAAACTATGGTATTTAGGTGTCAAGTATTCTATATGCAGTATGGAACACATTATGTGTTAAAAAATAAGTAAATGTATGAATTTACATCCATGTGTATACTGTGGTAAGTTACACATGTGCCACTCTTTAGGAAATACAAGCTTGATTAAGTGTAATCTTAATTAAGTCTGGATTGACACAAAGTTAATGAAAGCTATTTGACATTAACTGCAGACACAAAAATGTATAATTTCCACCTTTGTGCTTAGTACAATGGCCAATCAATGAATACAAGGAAATAAGGGGCAAACACTAATTAGAGAGTGTTTTACATCCACTGAGCCAGCCTGTTTAGAGAAGATTTGCTCTGTGGAGGCAGACTGCTGTGAATGGAAATGCATTGTATGTCCATTGTCTCTGCTCTGCAGTGGCCCCACACCACAGAGGTGTGATAAGATTGCTAATTGAAAATTGTTTTTGCTTTGTACCATTCTTTGCATTTCTACTGGTATTTATTGTACTTCTGATTACTTCAGCAGGTTAGCTTGAAAGGGAACCGTTCAGAAATACTGGAACCACTTAAGGTCTTGTGTGTCTCTCTGTGTAGTTGTTTGTAGTTGTGTTTGTGTAAATGTCATTGTGTTGATAATGTAAGTGCCTCTGTGGGTGGCCTATTTGTTTAAGTTGTCTTTCTCATTTTCTCTCTCTAGCAAACAAGTACAAGCAGGCACACGCACAATTGGCAATGTAGATGGGGGAAGAAAGTACATATGTACATACATTAGACCCTCATTCATTCCATAAACCCTAATCCTGCCTTTTCCCTCATTTTATATTTTACCCTAAATCCTAATCCTAAACAACAGAGGTACACAAATTAATAGGGTCCAGGAAATTCATGGTTTAACACAAAAAGATGACTCCAAAATTGGTATGTAAATTAAAATAAACAAGAGAAGAAGTAATTTTACTGGCGCTAGGCCTGGCTCTCTATTATACTATAATGAATGACCTTGCATAATAAGCATTCAGATTGCCTAGGCTTACTCAGTATCACATGTTTTGAGCAAGGATATGAATCTATTCCAGCAAGAAACACAGCATGAAGATGAAAGTTATTTCAGTCATTATTAATAAGCCCTTATTTGAAGTGTATTATTATTTTAATCAGGTGAATCAAATAGTTTGTCTCTGACTTTATTACATTTATCTGGTCCTTTAATCTTTTAGCTTCTCAGTAAAGATACAATGGCACAGAGCACACAACACAATCAGCTTCAATTATTGTTTGTTTTAATGTTACTTGGGACTGAGGAGCAGTACCGAGTGAACTGACCTAATGATTATGATTATTCTAACCATAATCATGAATTCCAACCATGACAGTAACAAATCCTCACCTGAAAAAAGAGGGTTTTTTGCAGGGATTTGCAAAAATGACCTCAATGTGGAAGATTCTCCACGCATTTTTATTTTGTGGGGGACATGAGGTGCTCGTAAGCATAGAAATACATGCATGAACACAAACACAGAGGCTGCTCTAGCTTATAGCCACAGTCCATTTGGCTGCTGGAGAGGCCTGCACTCGTGGAATTGCTGTGGGAGTACAGAGCTGTTGGCTGTTGCCTGCCTTTGCCATTAAAACCTGCTAGATTAACGCACTGCTAGACAGCTCCATGGACACCTCCTGCTGGGCTGCACGGAAGTCACAGTCCATATGGCCCCCTACATCTTATCTCTCTAACATAGTCTCTCACACACACGAACACTCACATACACTTACCCTTTATTTTTTGTGTACTTTTCTCCTTCCCCGCGTCTTCTGCATTATGTTTGTCAGCAGTGAAACAGTCTTCCACAAATTCTGTGTACCTGCAGATAAAGCTGTTCCTCCACAACCATGCACTGATGGGAGAAATACCATAGATTTAATTGGATTCTGTGAATTTATTAAGGTAATTACTGAACACAGTGGGATCCAACATTTAATTCCCTGGTGCATTGTGCAGTGGCTAAATTGGTGCCCATTTGGACAATGTAAAAGTGCAATGGGTATGAGAGAAGGCAGAGAGAACAGAGGCAACTGAGGAAAATGGGTGCTGGAATCTGTCCCAGGAATTCTTGTGCTATCATGTCACTGTGCGACAGTGGGATGCGACATATGGCAGTATTTAACGTGTCATTTAGGTCCAAGTTCAACACATGTACCCTCAGCCACATGAGCTACAAATCTCTCTGTCTTCCTCTCTCTCTTCACTGAGTCCATTGCATCCATTAGAGACGCGGTGAATGTGCATGGATTTCACTGAGTGAGCGCAGAGTGCTGAGAGCGAAGGTAGATGAGGCCATTCAGGGACGGCGATGCGCAGTGAATACTTATCCAATCATCCTGCCTCCTGGATTTCAAAGCAGGCAGAGTGCTGAGCTGCTTTCAATATTCCCCTGCCTTCTAAAAGGAAGAAACCAGCTCCAGCTTTTTTTTCTTAATAGGCCCTGATAGAGATGAAAACAAACACAGTCAGAGAGTCACAAACAGAGCTGGAGGATCAATCAATATTTTGGTGCATCCAGTGTGAGTAGCATGCATAAAACCAGTCAGCTGAGTGTGATGCTTGTCACCAAGAGTAAAAAATATGTGCATATTTATCTGTAAGTGTTGGTGTAGTTTCTTGTGATTATGTGTCTGTGTATCACTGAACCCACAGGCTCACATGCAGTGTGTATGATATACGCTATGTTTCTCAGCATTGTGAAAAGTGAAAAAGACAAGCGAAATTAATACTATGAAAATCTGTGTTGACAATAGAAGTCCTTCGGGAGGGTGTGACAGGCAGAGTTGGGAATTTAATTCATGGTGACAGCCATAGCCTCTTGGCCTTGGGGCAGCCATTGTTTTTCTGTATTTCAACTTTATGCCCATGAAAACAAGCTAACAGCTAAAATGTAGCAGTTGTGTAATGGTTATAAAGACAAAAGACCTCATTTAAGTTATAGTCCCACAAGTTCAAACACACTGTGAATATGTATTTTTTAACCATTTGGATACCTTGCTTTTTGCAGTTTGACCTCCACCCATCAAGGTACAATAGAGCTGAAACAAGAGAGCAGATGAAAAACTGCATTACAGCCTAATATTAACTTCTAATGTCTTTCAAAGGAAAATTCCACCTTAAAACATTCAAAACAATATAATGTGACAACAGTGTATCTTGATTTCTATCCCATTTTTCTTGTCTGTTCCATTTTTCTCATGAACAAAACAACTTAAGGTAGATGATATGATGCAAAGTTGTCAACTACAATGGAGCTTGATAGCAGAATCCTCTCAATAATTTCACATAGAAGGCTATCTAAAAAATCTATGATAAACATTAATATTAGTTTAAGTCCCTCTGAACCAAAGAGCAGATGCTTCTTTCTAGACCGCATATCAGCAATCATACAGGGAGAAATCAGTCACAGATTACATACAAAGCATCTTCTGCAACAATACCTTCATTAGATCACAATGATACCACAACTTGTTGTGACTGGAGAAAATCTATCTATCCATCTCTCTGCACTGCCATTTGCAGAAATCCCATTGATCTGGCTTGTTCTGTTACATCTGCAAAAAGCACTCTTCTTTAAGATTCAACATGTCTTCATTGATATGTTGTAAAAGACAGTAATCCACAGCTCTTGGCATGTGGAAGATGTGCCATTTGTGAGCCAAACAGCTGGATGAAAGACATTTCACTTGTAAGTATAACCGCAATTAATGTTGTGAGAGATTGTTTTCTCAACTGTTGTTTCTAAGGTCAAGAATGCACTTTTAACCTCACCTTAACCTCAACCTTTTAAAACAACATGGTCGATAAGTCCTTAAAATTATACTCCTTAAGATTTCAGCCCTATGGTGAGACCCATGGTTACCATGGTAACATCACATGCAGTAAACACTCCTTAAGCAGTTACTTTGTCAGAAATACAACAGAGGAGCAACAGGTGTATCTGTTTGCAGCACAGCCAAACAAACACTTTTTAAAAAAAAAAAAAAAAGACGTCAGTTAATAATGGCATTTTTCTTTCATTCCATGAACAACTGAGATCTGATTTCATGCTAAGTGGCTTTCAGCACAACAGCAGAGCACAGTAAAAGGAGTTGGTTACCTTGCTGAGGAGTTGGAGCTGTGCAGCTTGTTGCCTGCAGCTCTTCATCTAACAGCTCACTGTGGCTGGTCCTTTCTTGCTCCATTACTCCCTGTAATATTTTTTTAAAGATATGTTTTCTGGGCATTTTTGCCTTTAATGGACAGCTGAGAGTAGAGAAGCAGACAGGAAACAAGGGGAGAGAGAGGGGCATGACATACAACAAAAGTCTCCGGTCAGAGTTGAACCGGGGATGTTCTCCCTGCAATATTTAAAACTCATCTGCTGCTGCAAAAAAAGTCTGTTAACTTGTTTTATAGATACATTTTTGATAAACGAGCAGGAACTTCTCACCACAAATAAATTATTTAAAAAAACATGGTGCTCAGAAAAAAATGGTGATAGAAATCCACTAAATGGACCTAGTATTGAGATTGTTTTGTCATCTTTAAGATCAATGCATTACCACTAAAGAGTTTCAAAAGTATTCCTGAAATGTTCTGATATTATGTTCTTTCTATATTGGTGCAGCATGTTCTGTGCTGTGTGGAATTATGCTACAAAACCCTCTTCTCTTTAATCGCAGCTTTTATAAGTGCAACTTTTTCTAATACTACTTTAGTGTATGGGATTCCTAAGAAATTAATGAGCAGGGTCTGAGCTACTAACAGTAGATTAAGCATTCCAATATATGAGCATGTATAGCCTCTCTGCAAGGAGAGTTTCACCATATTTTGAAAATGTGATTTATATCTGTGAAAAAGCTCATTGTTGTTCAATCAGGATATGTGATAAGTAATACGTGAATGACAATGTCTTTCTTACAGCCACTCATGTTTTTCAATGTTTATTTGTATTCATTCAGTATGGTTTAAAGAGGGATTTATTCCACTACTAATTCCAGCTGTTAATGTGGTTTTGAGTGGTCTAATTTTTGTTCAAGAAATGAAAGCAAGACACACCGATGACTGTCTATTTTGAGGACATTTTCATAAAAAATGAGAGATAGAGTTATTATGCGAAAGGTCTAATTATGAAATGGAGCATACATTGCGATAATATGTCCTCGATTAAAATGAAAGAGGGCGGAAGGATGGCTGACAGGATGGATCATGCAGACTTTCTAATGGTTCTGTAATTAAACACTGTGCTTAAAAATTCCTGGCAGTATTCCGCAGTGGAGTTGTCTTTTCTGTCTCACACACTTTGCTGCACTTTCACAGTCACACATAAACATGTGCAAACAAATGCACACACATGAATGGACACCAGCGTGGACTCCTATGCACTACTCCTCTTAATTGGGTGTGAAATGTAACTAGTCTCCTGCTGCGAATGTGGATCAGCTCAAAGTGTTTATGTGTGCATCTCCCTGTCTACATGCATTGACTTTTATGTGTGGATGCACTGTATGTGCATGAGAAAATAGTTTATGTATTTTATTGCTGTCAGTGGGACCATTAATGGCTGCATATCTATTTCTTGACACCCACTGACCTCTAAATGTACTCCAGTTGATATATTTTCTTCTAAACCCCCATTAACCCCACACAGAAACCAATGAGGCAATCTGTATATTCTCCCTTTACCCGTCTGCATACACAGTTACATGCAAACAAACAATAATGGACTCCAGCTTGGGCTCTCATCTTCTCTCAAAAATACAAAAGACCTGCACCAGCTGTGTATAAACTGAGCCAAAGAAAAAAATAAGGTGATATGAATCTATGTTTGCATGCGTTCTGCACATGCCTGGGCTGCATGTGATTGAGTTTCACCTCTTCGTTACAAAACATGAGCACAGAAGACAACGAATGTAAAATAAAGTTTACATCCAGTGTTCTCTCAGTTTGTCACACTTGTGTGAATAAGATATCTCGATTTGAAGATGATAAATGGTATGTGGCCTTCAACCCTCTTCAGAGTATTCACATATGTGTCTCTAATCTGCTCTGAGGACAGAATAATCTTGGTTGATGCCACAGCAGGAGCATGAACATGCACTGACACACATGACTTTCATTTGGCTTTCAAAGTGTTTCCAGGGGATGCACTTGGAATACATTCACAATTAAATTTTTGGGTGAACTGCAGCTCTGTATTAGTTCTGTGACAATTTCATAGACATCAGGAGGGAAAGCGCATTGTTAGCCTGAAGTAAATTATCCACACAATGAAAGATTCCTGATGGTGCTAAAATTAGATTTGCTTTCACATACTGCCTATTAGCCTGATTTTATATCAGAAGAAGAATTAATAAACAGAGCCGTTTCGGTAGCATTTATAGTAGTACCCTAGAAGTGAGTTTAGCCAGTGACAGCTCGGTGTCTGTGCAATGTTGTTGCACCGTGGATAGCACTGTCTCATACTGTCGGTGCATATTTCTAGTTGCCGTGGCCTGAGGGCAGCTGTTCAGCTGGAAATAGTTCAGCACCATGGAGAGATCCAGCTCAGCTCATTCTTTCCATCTTGAGAGAGATCAAAAGGCAACAGAATGCCTGTAAGTGGAAGATGCCAAGGAATAACATCCAACTGTAGCAAACAGAGCATATTATATAAGTCACACTTTGATGTATTGAGCGTCTGTCTCCAAAGGAAATGTGTTGCCGTATTCAGCGTGAGAAGAAGCAGGAGATGAAAAACAGGCTTGCTAAGGTTAGCATCTTGAGCAATAATGATTTTTCCTTTAGCCCTCCTCTTAGGAGAAAGATTGATGTCAGCCTCAAGGTGCTTAAAGGGAGACAGTTTTTTCTTAAATGCCGTAATGATGCTTGTGCACGCCTACCTGTGTACGTGTGTGTGTTCCCTTGAAAATGAGAACACATGTCCATATAATGTGGCTACTGGGCGAGCAAGGGGTAAATAAATAGATGCAGACATTGATGCCAATATGGACAGAAATAGAGACAAGGGAGGAGATGGAGGGCTGTGTTGTTATAGAGATGCCTTGATACCTTATAAGAGCAGGAAATGCATATGAATAAAATGGGTTGATTGACTTTCTCAGAGTGCAGAGGAGTCTAAGTAGCCTTTTAGTTGTGATTTTCTCACCAAACAAACAAGATAATACTTGTTTCCTACTATGCACTTCCTAGTAGGGGTGTGCCTGAATACAAATACATTATTCAACAAAGCACAAATTGTGGGTTTTTTATGAATATTTGTTTCATACAAAAAACATGTCAAATACCAGCGCGCAAGTTGGTTACATCGCTATCTCAGTCTCTGTCCTCTGCTCTGCTATTATGTCTATCAGCGGGTCTCAACGAGGGGAGTCACATCCACCTGCTACATGATGCACATTTCTTAATTTGGACATCACTCCAGGAGTTGGGGTTGTTCCTCGGAGATAAAGTTGACCTACTGACACACGTGAAGCGTTCCTAAGGGACTCTCCATAACCTATTGTTCCTTCTCCTTTCCACAAAGTTAAATTAAAAAATAGGCAATAAATGAAAAGTGCAAAGCAGTAATTGCCTTTGAAGTTCTTCTCTACACGTTACACAGTGTGCTGTCTCTGTGTTATGGGAGTATAAATTGGTAGAGGTCTGTCTGCAATGAGGTGATGAGTAAAGTTTTAGCTCAGTAGTCAGTGCAGTCATCTATGATCTGGGAGACTCCAGTTTGAGACTCGGTGTGGGGACTTCCTTCATAAGGTAGTTTATTCATGAATACTTATTGTAACACTTTATTTTTCTAAAATTAAATTAATTAAATAATTAATTAAAACAAAATCAGGATTTTAAAGCCTCTCTCCACTTTTATTTGAATACAAATACAAATACAAATAATTTTGCAATTACAAATATGGATACAAATACAAATACTGGGACCTCTGCACATCCCTACTTTCTAGGTTCAGAAACAATGTGTGTGTGTGTGTGTGTGTGTGTGTGTGTGTGTGTGTGTGTGTGTGTGTGTGTGTGTGTGTGTGTGTGTTATTCACAAACGAGTCCATATTAAGCTGCTCTTCAATCAGCACAATGTGAGTTGCAGGTTCACTTGGCCCCTTCATTTCACACCCTGAAAGGAAGCTTTTGTGATTTGGCTCATTCTGCATCTGATTACCCACTGGCTTAATTGATCTAATTATTGAACTCTGCTTGTGGGTGCTTTGTGTTTATCCAGTCAGGCAAAGTCTTTAAGATAAGGATATGCTTCTTATCATTTCTTTTGCTCAAGCTGTTTGCCCCTGAACTATTCCATTGCAGCATGCCATTATCAGGTTAATTGTGCAATTTAGAGGAGGTTGCGGTGGCGAATGTACTGTATTGCTAGTCCTAAGTAAGATAATTGCAACCTTATAGCAGCTACAGTACACTGCACACAAAGCACCATGATTACAATTTAAACAGAGGTATTGAGTGGAGATTCAACAATGAAGCAAACACAAAACAAGCAGTGGTTGGTAATGTATTTTCAAGTACATTCTACAACAGGAGATGTGGTTGGAAAACGTGTATATATGTGAGGAATGTGAGTGAAAGAGGGAGCAGTCTGTACTGAAAAGGTAGAATCCTGCTCAGGCAGACTCTCCATATGAGTGAGATGTTGTCGCCAGTTTCCTGTGTCTGACTAAACACACTGTATTCATGCTGTTACTACAAACGGCAAACCCCTTTGGTGATATATATACATTTATCTCTCTGATGGGCCAATATGACTACAACGGGATTCACTGTGTGTAATGCAGCGTATGCCATCATAATTGTCCTCCTACTTTGCAGTGTGCTTCCATCCAAACTGTGCTGTAAGGGATCTGATGAGCACAGTGAGAAACGGAAACTCAGCAGGCGACATGCTATACTGCTCATCTGACTAATATCCTGAATCCAGAACAAAGAATGAAAAAACAAAAGAACAAGCAAACAGAAAGCTAATTTCAATAGAAAAAAAAGACTGCTGCCATCACTTGATTTCAGCAGCATGTGTGTAAACAAGCTGGTAATCTTGCTTATACCAAAGATTACCAGCTATCCATCCATCCGGCCCTGATTTTCCATGTGTATGGCAGTGGTCTACTACATGCCTGCACCAGTGGGTGTCTGATCACATTTTTAGCCAAGGTACCACTTCTGTTTGAAATTTCCTCTTCTAAACACTATTACGTACTAGAATAATAATTAATCATAGGGTATGATTCATGAATCCATTTATAACTTCTAAGTACAGCATTACTGCATATTTTTGATAATCTTCCTTTCCCTTTGCTGGCTGCCTCTCTCTCTGAACTCTGTCGTTGTGAAATCAATCAATAGGCATTGATTGTCCCAGCTTTTATTCCTCACTGTCAATCATTTCTATATCCCTCAGAGAAGTCATTTCTATTAGCGCAGCCACCCATTCATCATCATTTCTGTCATCTTATGTATAACTTCATTGAATCGCAATTATCTCAAGGACTTGGAGTGTGGTGCTAAATTGTTTTCAGGGTTGTGCACAAGAACAGAGTGACTGCCTCTGACCCGCTTCAAGGCATGCCTGGTTAATCATCCTCTGTTCTGCAGACACCAACAGAGTTGGAATAACACTATAAATAGACAGCAATTAAGTCGGGGAGAACTAGTCACGTGTGGCGATTGATTGAAAAAATGCAACATACATTAATCATAAGCATCACGTGCTACTATGACATCTGGTTTACACTCACAAAGATATAATTTCCTCCTCACTGGCCTGTGTTTACATGGATAACATATTAGCTCAGTAATCCGGTATTGTCAGCGTTGTCATATCAGTGTGGATAATAAAGTTTAAATCTCTCCAGTGTCAATGAGCCAGTGACTCCTTTTTTATCCTCAAGGTTGATAAAACACCATTGTTTTATTAATTTTGTCATTATATAGTTGTTAATGGAAAGCAATGCCGTTTCAGAGCCTAATGAATTGAGTTTGAGACAGGGCTTCACAGCCAATACTGCCTCTAAACTGAATGCAAAGGGAGACCTTAATGGGCCATTATGTTAGACTGTAATTTTTTTTTTTTTTCCTCAATGAGAACAGAGCGTGGGAGAGAAGTTGGCACCCACTACAGGCTTCACTTCCTGAGAGAAAGAGGCAGTAAGACACATAGAAGACAAAGATAAAATGGAAAAAAGAGTAATGTTTGTTTTTGAAACCATTATTTCAGATGTGTGCAACACAGACTGTGTTGCAAGGATTTCTGTGTCTTTCCACTGTCTTACCCACGCTCCTCCCTGTGCCCTCTTTGCTTTATGATGGTCACCTTTAAACAATGTCTGGTCAGTGTGTTGTTTGGTTTGATAGAAATGGAAGAAGCAAAACTGTTTACACACAGAAAAGATATAGGCAGGCACATAGAAAACTGTAATCACGGAATAAAGACAGAATAAAGTGAACGCCTTCTTGTCAGACAATTTTGTGATCTTTTGGAACTCTGTTCTGTTTTTTGATCTATTGGTCTTGAGGCAGACTGACAGCAGATCCCTGCCTGTGCTCTCCCTCTCTGTCTCTCTGTGTGTATTCCTCAGGTTGTCTTTATGCAGTGTGATCAGAAATGTCAAAGGACAGAGCGTACCCTTAGGACAACAATGATGATATGTGTGTATGGTATTCATGTGCCTGAAGTGAGGGTACATATGTATGTACATATGTACACACACGTATGCATACAGAGCTGAATACACATATACACATAGAAGAGAACCATTTCAGTGTACATGTAGAAGTACACAAAAAGGCAGTTACTTTATTCAGGTAAGCCTTGCATCAAAATTGAAAGACCAATTGTACACCCACACAAATGCCCAACTGCAAATGAAGACACACAAATGTACAACGAAAAGGTTTTTCAGTCGATAAATTTTTTTTTTACCAATATCTCTTAATATCTCTTGAGCTGTTTCTTTTCTCAAGTCAGTGACCATTTGAAACAAATATATTGCATCAACCTTTAGAGTACTGTCAACCCATACTAGAAAAACTATATTTGTCTCTATATGTTCTGCTGATTGTCAGTTTAAGATTGACAGTCCTTTAAATCATGCATAAGCAGCTGCTCAGAACTTCAGAAAGGCCTGCTGTCACGATGCAACTATTCTCACTCGTACTATCCTTCTCATTCTCTCTCTTTCATATCTAGCGTTTCCCATATGATTGTTTTTTAAAAGTGCAATTTATATCAGCCAACCATTTGAAATTGTTTCACCACAGCTATCAATGTAACTCAAAAACTAAATGCGCCTTTGGGCTCAAAACTGGGATTTCTCGCCATTTTTTTAATTCTTTTATATTCATTCAATTATGTGTTTGAAGAATAATGATGGTAGAATAACTCATCTTAAAAGTGCATCATCTTTGATGTGGAAAAACAATAGCAACCATATTGTCTAATCCTGTATTTTTCCATGTCCAAGTGGATACATGGACGCATGTTCTTCCAGTAGGAAAAGGCTTGGGAGCAATGTTGTTGGTCATTTAGTTGAAATGTTAAGGCTTAATCTTATGCAGTCCATACTCCACCTGCTGAACTGTTAGGTGTCACTTTAGCATGAAAAGTAATTGGAATAACCGGCTGCAGATGAAAAGTTGACAGTTAAGTAGCATTAACGAAGTTTGGAGAAGGTGCCTTTATTTAAATTGAAGTTTTTTCCACCTGGAAGTCTGAAGGGAATTTGATGAAATCCCTGTAAATAATGGTATCTTAAGTTCAGGTATTCAGTTCTACTTTCAATCTTGGTTAAAGCTTGACAGCACCAGTGGGAAGCCTTTGAGGTATCACATCCTTGTCACTGCACTAGCCAATTGTACTAGTTAGTCACAGCACCTGTATGCAGTGTGGTGGGTAGTAGTGTAAAGTTGGAGGGTAGTGTAAAGCTTTGAGCACTGTGTACTCTTGGTGAAGCTGGGACCTTAAGGCCAGAGTGAATGTGTACCTCCTTCCCAACCCAGATGGTCTAGAATCACAGACAATTTGTCAGCAACAAGGCATCTACACTTAAACTATATTCCTTCTCTGAAACAAGTATAGGACATGAGAAGCTGGGTTTTCCAAATCAGGAGAAAAGTGGAAAAACAGAAGAAGAGGAACAAGAACAAAATATGGTTATGGATATGGATATGATCTGTTTGGCTGTCATTCTCTTCATTCAACTGCAGCATATTTACAATCCTGCATGTAAGCCTTTTGAAATCAACTGCTCTGTACTTTCACTGAAAAAAAGGAACCCATGAAAAGATTCTGCAACTAATAATTTTAGGCTTGTCAGATACACAAAGACTTGGCTTCTTTGAAATTATCGCTCCCTTTTTACTGCGCTCAGGTAGATAGGCGGATAGTATGTTGAAAAGAAAAGAAAAAGTGAGAGGAAACATTTTCTGTGTTATAGGGACAATTTGCCTTATAGCCTGCAGTCATTAAAACACTTAAAGAAGATACATGGATACTAGCAAACAAACAACCAAACAAACACAGAGCACAGTGAGTACAAGCATGTAGATGCAACATCAAAATTTTCTCACTAACTACAAGAATAAAGCAGATTTAAACCTTTGGAAAGGTTATATCTTCATCCAGAATGAATAAAGACATTGAAAAACAACAATTTGAACCTACACTTGAGTAAATGGGAGACATTGTTAGATTTGGAAACCTCACAGAGCTTGGTAATACTGTGTCAAATTTGGAAAATGTCGAAAATGGTGTCAGAAAAGAAGAGTGAAAAATTTTGGTGATGTGCACCAGTGTCCTCAAAATAAAATAAAGAGTTAGATCTGTCATCTTCATTTGAGCTTATCTATTATTTTTCTATGTTAGTCCATTGGCAGAATTTACAAGTCACACTGGGAACTGGGTTTATTTTATATTACTGACGACCTTCATCCAAAGCTTATAATAGTTTTTAGATCTTTTAATGTGTCTTTGCTGGTTCCCATTAATTCCTGTGCATTATAAGAATCAAATTGTAGAGACTGGAAACTTGCTTGGGGCGGGCAATCCATCACAATGTCACAAAAGAAAAACTCTTTCTTTAAAAAAGTTTACATATCTCTATTCTCTAAAAGCAAAATAAATGTAACAGGTGGCAGTCTGATCGTGGAGTTAGGTCCATAAAAACACATTTGGTTAGATGTTCTTATACTTTTGCCATGATGACTGCCACGTCCAATACCTCTACATTTATCCAAGTCTTGTTCTCTGGGGCTCAAAAGTGAATCATAATTTAATACCAAAATGAGTAGCATTGTTACGCTGTGACACCTGTTCTTTATTGACACTCCCTTTGTGCTGCAGGGCTCATTTCAAAGCAGACAAATCGTTTTCAAGCCACAGACTCAAACAAAAAGTGTCTTGTGCCCGATGAAATGGGCAATCTGCCAGCATTTACACCTCTACCAGCTTTGCACAAGCATTGAAATACAGCCCCAGGTCAAAAAGTTACAGCAGAGTCTGGCAAAAGAGTTAAAAATTGTGAGGTGTAAACAGAGTCTTTCCCCCCCAGAAATTACATTTGTGAACCTTCAAGTCACAAAGCCCTTTAGTGGCCTTAGGAATTACAACCTTCCTACATTGGGAGCAAGGGAGAAAGTAGTTGTTATAGAGCCACAAAGTTTACAGAGGGAGGATGTCAGGGTGGATAGATGGGTCAACAAAATATTTGGGCAGTTACAAACAGTGTATTTTGTCATTTAATTTGGAGGACTTGTTTGGCAAACAGCAAGAGCTTTATGGATTAATATTGTCTGTCAATAGTCTCAGTATTCTACAATGCCGCAAGAAGGACAAGCCAAGGAGTGGGGGACACCAGCTCAACCACAAACATGATCAAAATATTCACTTGTTCTGAAAGCTGTGTTTCTATATACACCTTGTCTGCAATATGTGCAGCATGTTCCAGGTTGAAATGGAGTAGAAATTGAAGAAACACAAAAAGAAAAGAGAAGAAACAAGGTCGAGCTGTTTACCTCTGCTTGAGTACACGCACAGCCATGCACGTTATCCAGAGCCACAATGCTGCTGAGACAGAATTTATTCATTTTAATTAGAGTGATGTTTGGTTTAATTTGAGAGACAAGCACGCAAATCTACACACAGAGACAATGTGAAACAGTTGTAACGCTTGCATATCTACTGCACCAGAATGCCCACCTGATTTAAATGTTTAATAGGTGAAATGTTTCCTCTTCAGATGCTCTAAATGGATTTGGGCATTCAAGCATTGCAGGAAATTCAACATGTCTACAAATTTAATCTGAGTGAATCTGATCAAGTGGTGACCTCATCATTGCCTGATAAAGTGGGTGGAAACAGATGTAGCCAATCAATTGTGTCTATATTTGTTAATAAATCATATCAGGGTGAAAGAGAATATGAATGAGGTAATTTGAGTTCAGTTTGTCTTGGTAAATTATGGAAATTACACCTTTTGCGAATGTGTTGTAGATAATAATTGTTTTGTTGATGTGCTGAGTTTTGACATGTTTTACTCTAACTTATATGACATTAGAATTCCTGACCATGCCTGAGTATAAGCCCTTCATAGAGATCCATGGACACTTCCGCCCACATGATCACACTCCAAGCGGTAAACCAGCACAGACAGCTGGCAAATATCAGAAATTAAGAGCAGAGCAGAAATTGCCAATAAATTATGTGGCCAGATGTAACGTGTAATTTTCACTTGGATATGATGGCAACTCTGGCTCATTAACAGAAAAGCCTGAGCTACTTAAAGATTTAATATAAATTGTGTCTGATGTAAGGGGATAGTTATCAACTGGTGCTTTACGTGTTTTCGTCGTCATGCATCTATATGTGTCGAACCATCAAACTTTCTGTTTTCTCCTCTGACAACCCTGCTTGTGGTTGTCAGAAGAGACTGTGACTCTTGACAATGAGAGCCTTATTAATCCATTGATTAGGACCATTGATCCGTCTATACCACGGCTCTGATTCACAATCGAGTCAGTAAATGAGCAGCCTTCTCCCTACAGACCTCTAGCTTGATGGAGGTGAGTGTGTCTGCTTCTTACATGTTGTGTTTTAGGTTTGTCAATCATGTCACTGCAACTGTTGTGTGTGTGTGAGAGAGAGAAAAAGTGGGGGAGGGTTTTCTACCTCTTTAGGTACGAGGCCATCACTCTGTATCTCTGTATGTTTCATGAGAGAGGTGTCCTCCATGTCAGCATACTGGCAGGTGCGCAGCACGGTGAGTCCAATTGATTTGTTTCATTTTGGAAAGCACTGCCTGTCACCATCTGTTACTTTGCTTCAACTCGTCTGTAAATGAAATGGCTGGTGAATGATAGTGGACTTGCTTGTAAAAACAAACAAACATTTTAATCCATACAACTGAAACGCAATTACATAAATACAATTAAAGATGTCACCTAGCTTCATTTTAGATTATACACATGTACACACCACAGTGAAATGAAAAATTAAAAAAACAGTAATTGGTTATATCCATATTTTACTTTAAATGGCAAACAAAATGTAGCCAGCAAATGTTACAGGTTGATAATGTAGAAATAAATTTGTCAGAAAGAGGGATGAGATGTGCATCTAAGGTCCTCGGCCACAATCAAACCTGGGATGCTGGGATCATATGATACGAGTCTTTGGACACTATTTTCAAATTTGAACTTTGGCTTCATTACGATACTATGACTGCTCTCACTGGGGTTCTGGATGATATTTTTCTAGGAGCTGATTTGAAATTTCTGCTATTGTCAAACAGGATCGTATTGCTTCCTTTGATATGGCTCATGATATGGCACCACTGGATAGTCCAAAAAACTGAAAAAACTCTTAAGTGGTTCAATAAATATCTCTTAAACGCACAATATGTAATTTCAGCCACTAGGGGTCTCTCGATCAAAACAATAACAAAAGACGGAGTGTGATGACGGTGTGAAGTAGCAAGGGATCATGGGAGTTGTTGTCTTCATTGTTAACAAACAGCTTCACCGGGATGGGATTACTCCAGTGCTCATCGTTCATGATGTTTTTACCGGAAGCCGAATTACCCGCAGAGGTCTCCTCTTCTCCAGAACAAACGGACCCGGTGATTACAGGTAAAAACACTGAATAAAGCTGTTTCACCCAAAAAATCAGTGTTTCTCCGACGATGTACAGCTAGCACCGGACGTCCGGTACAGGCTGTTAGCCGAGCTGCTGCTAACACTTGTTCGGTTTATTTCTCTTATAACTTTAAATCCAGACGTTCGGCCGGTTAGATTAGAATCGTCAAAGTACTAATTAAAGCTGTTTTACTTAAAAAAATCAGTGTTTCTCCGACGATGTACGGCGACGACCGGACATCCGGTACGGGCTATTAGCCGAGCTGCTGCTAACACTTGTTCGGTTTATTTCGCTTATAACGGAAGATCCAGAAATTCGATCGGTTTCTCCCGGGAGCCGAGTTATCCGCGGAGGTCTCTTCCTCTCCCAAAACAAACGTACACACAGATAAAAATCGTTAAAAATATGAATTAAAGCTGTTTCACCTAAATATATCAATATTTCTCCGACGATGTTTGGGGACCACCGGACTTCCTGGAGGGGTTGTTAGCTGAGCTGCTGCTAACGATTGCCCAGTTTATTTCTCTGGTAACTTAAGATCCAGACGTCCAATGACTAAAATCCTTCTTCCGACTAAAAGATATAGTTAAAAGCGTGATATAATTCATTGCTGAATGGAGATTACTCAGTTGTCATGGAGATGGGTTTGCTGACATGATCCGTAGTTATGATTTCATCCATTGGACTTCTCGTCTGTGTTGTGAGCTCTTAAAAAAGCAGTTAGTATGCCTTAAGTTGGGATTGTTTTAGCAAAAGACTATTATCCCAGATAGCAAAAATTGTGGCGGCCCAGATCCGGCCCACACCAAACACTAGACCGCATGGAATGATGGCACTTGGGCGGTCCGCTCCTGTTTCCCAGATCTTAGCCACAAGCAAGCCTTAATGTAAACCAAGAACAAACCAGGACTGGCCCACATCCAGAATTCACATACCTGAGAGCACTGCATCTTAACCAAAAAATGCCACAGATGATTTGGGATATTTGGGCCATATTTGCTTTTTTACATGTGGGCTATTTCAGGCTCACATCCATTTTGTCCAGGCCAGAAGAAGGCCAGCAGTGCCGCATCATTGCCTGAAGTGGTCCACTTCCATATGCTATCTGGGATGTGTCACTTGGCAACTGTATGTAACAAGATAATGTGCTGTTCCCCTTGGCTCAATCCTTGGGCCTTTTTTACTCTATAGTTACATGCTTACATTAGGCCAAATTACTCTTATCTTAAGTTGTGTGTGTGTAAGTGTGTGTGTGTAATGTCACCAACTTCCTGGTGCATCGGCCCAGAGTGTGTCTTCCCCTAAAATTTTCTCGGCTTGGTAGACAGCAACCCTGACCCTGACTAATAGTTGTAGACAGTGCCTCTGTATTTATAGCTAAAACTCTTTCTTTCTTCTCTTTTTTCTTTTCCTTTTTTTAGTAATGTTAGTGTTTAGGTTTCTATATTTAACATTTAATAAAATTAATTGTTTTTAATCTTGGAAACCTGATCTCTGCTATTTCCTTCTCTCTTATATGGGTCAAAATAATTCCATCTGAGATGGTTAAATCTCCAATACCTAGTCGCACTTGTTTTGTATGTTACTTTTTAATCCAGTGTTGAAAAATATTATCTTGAAATTATTGATATTTGTGGAATTGTTGACACTATTTATTTTGTGCCAGTAAATATATCTGACAAATTTAAGGTGTAATACTGAAATGAAATTATTAATTGACATAAATGATAGACATATAACTGTTACACTGTAACTGTGTGTATGAGGGATTGCAAGTAAATAGACTGAGAGAAAGCATAAATTGTTCATGCCATTAAGAGGTCCATATTTAATGTGTTTTCAATGTAAGTGATGGGTGACAAAATCCACACTTCTTGCTTTGTGCAAGAACAAAAAGAAAAATTTATCTAAAGCTTATAATAAGCTTCAGCTGTCCATATTAGTAAAAATCAAGTAGATATCTTCCAAAATTACAGCCTTTTTAGTACAAATATCCCCTTTTTACCACCATCATTCTGCTGCTACTCAACAGGACACAGTTTTATACTGAAAAGACTGATTTGGATGACTGCAGCTTCAATTTAGCTTCAGATAAACTTTTGAGTAGTACAAGTGAGGACTATGGATTTTGTCCCCCATCGCTTACACTGAAAGTGCATTAGGTGTGTAATTGTTTTCAAGGTGCTTCAAAATCTCTTCTACACATAGAATAGCAGTTAACCTATATCTCACTTTAATGACATTTAGGGTCAGCATTAAACATTTCTGTAATTACATTATGCTATCCAAGTATACAAATTTATTTTACTTAGTGCATACTTACAGTGACTTACAGAGCTTAATGCACTGCAACTTGCAAATGGACAAACACAAGCAAAACATACCCCTTGATAAAACATATTTGCTATTGCATGTTTTCTGTGCATGCAGGGGACTGAATTTTAACAATACATTATGCAACTGAACTGTGTACCTTTCTGTTTATTTCACCCTCTTTCTGCAGGATTTTGAACTTCTAAAACTCCTTAGAGAGTCCATCTTGGTACACAACACCCCACAATCAAACACTCCGCACTCAAAATGAGAAGACCAGTGCAGCAAAGGTTGGAAAGTAGAAATTACTCTCTAAGAGGCTTCTTAATGAGTGGGATGGAGACAGATCAATATCCTTTCCACTTGTGTCTTTCTCCAGCACATTCATTACCTGTACATAATTTGGTGGTGCACACAATTTGATTGATAAGAACACAACTTAAACTCTAAAGCCCCACAAGCATCTGCTACAGGCTATTAATCACATAACACACACAATCCATCCACCAAAAATGCTGGACAGAACAACTGACTTTTAAAGCCTTAACAGTGGTTAAAAATCAGTAACATCAATCAAAATCATTTCAAAAACATTAATGTAACACAAGCGTTGGTCAGTGGTAAATAGTAACCACAGCTGACACTCACACCACCCTTTTCACAAGTCCTGAGTTGCCCCTTTGAGCATGGACCTTGAAAAGGAGCCCGTAATGTCCAAGAGATAGAATCTCAAGAATGGACAAGGCATAGACCAAGACCCTGCCGTGCATATGTGCTCAATACTCGCCCCACTGAATAATGGCATAAACGCTGTTACACCATGTGTAGAATGTGCTCGGACCGCAGTGGAGGGGTCCTTACCCACTGCCTGTAGGCTTGGGAGACGCAGTCACAAAGCCAACTAGCTAGGCACTTCTTGGATAGGGCTTTACAGGCCACTCCCTCTCCATAGCACACAAACGGCTGTTCGAAGGGGGAAGCGGGCTGACCAGGTGTTGTCTCCTAACCCCCTGTAAGAAATGTTTCAAAAGGGGGTGGGCAAACATAGGTCTATTGCCAAAGCCCTCATGACAGGAGGGCTGTCTCATGCCACTATTAAAGTGTATTCTGGTGCATACACTTTAATAGTGGCATGAGACAGCCCCTTTTCTACTAGATACTGTAGAAAGGAGAGAACATCTCCCACTGCACATGACAGGGGGTCCAATCTCCTTTCCCTGCACCAGTGTTGGAATCCCAACAACTTTGCTTTGTAACAAGCAATGGTGGATCCTGCTCTTGCCGCCTGGATTGTCTGCACCATTTATGCAGACAGTCCAACCTGCATCAAACTGTCCCTCTCAGGAACCAAGCCTGGAGAGGTTGGCCCACTGTGGGCAGCGCACATATTGAGCCCACCTCCTGGGACAGAGCCCCCCCCCCCAAATCTGCATAATGGACCAGGTCTGTGCCACCAACATCTGGGTCATCTCTGCATACCATGATGCTGAACAGTGGTCTAGGGCTATCAGGATGACCGACAGATGCTCTTGTCTCACTCTCTTCAGCAGAGGAGGAATGATATGAAGAGGAGCAAAGGTGTAAAAAAGCCTGCTTGGCCATGGCATGTGTGCAAACGCGTCCACCCCCAGGGGTGGATCATCCTGCAGAACCAGAGCGGGGCAGCGGGTGTTTCGACTGGCAAACAGGTCCACTTTTGTTTTTCTGAATCAGTTCAAAATCTGCTGCATCACCTCGGGGAGCAGCACCCACTCATCTACCAGAGGGCCTCCTCTTGACATTAGGACGGCACCCCCTTTTTCTGGACCTGGAATGTGAAGGAATCTCAGACACAGGAGATGTTCTGAGGCCCACAAAAATAGGTTCTCTGCCATCTTCAACAGGGCTGTGGATAGGACTCTGCCCTGCCTGTTTATGTAGGCAACTGTGGTGTGGTTGTCTGTTCTCACCAACACATGTCTCCCCTGAACCAGAGTAAGGAAGTGTTGGAAAACCAAGAGCACCGCCTGAAGTTCGAGGAGGTTGATGTGTTAGATTTCCCTTGAAGGCCACACACCACCTATTGCTCTCCCCATGAAGGTGCCCCCCCACCCTGTCAGGGACGCATCTATGAACACCTCTAAGTAGGAGGTCACTCGACCCAGTGGCGTCCCTGTTGACAGATGCTGTGGGGACTCCCAATAACACAGGTCCTCCTGTACTGATGGGGGAACATTCACCATGTGGTGCTTGTGCATCTTGGGATCCAAGTGCAGGCTGGCAAACCACTGTTGCAGGTGGAGCATGTGCAGGAGCCCCAGTGGAACCACTGGATGGCTGACTGCCATGAGCCCCAACACCTGCATGACAGTCAGAACTGTCATTGCTGCTCATCGCCGCAATCTGAGAACTGCTTGCTGCAGGGCCATTTGTCTGGGTTCCAACAGAAAGGCCCACAGACTGACCGAGTTGAGCACAACTCCCAAATACTCTGCCTGTTGGCATGGCTGAGGGGCACTCTTCTTCCAGTTTATGGCGAAGCCTAACCGGGTTTTGTGCAGCACCAACTCAACTGTGTGAAAAATGGACAATTCTCTGGACTTGGCCATGACAATGATGTCATCTAAGTAAAAGGAGACCCTCATGCTGTGGTCACACAGCAGCTGCAGCACTGCATCCACACACTTGCTGAATGTGCAGGGAGCAAGGGAGTTCATGTGGATGGCCCTGCAGCAGATGATGGCTCAGCTGCACCTTCTCTTCTTCCAGCCTCTTGAAGCGCTGAGTAACAGAAGAATTGGGCCGGTGTATTAGCCGCAGCAATGGCAAACGCTAACAGGCTGTTAGCTGCCGCAGCCAGCTGCAAGCCCAGCTGGAAAATTTTCTCTAAATATTCCAGTATGTCCCTACCCTGCACCAGTGGAGGCTGCGGCTTCTCGCTCACCACCCAGCCAGCCTCTTCCAGGGGGGGGCACACTAGGACAGCCTGTCTCCATGTGGCCCTGCACTCTCAGGAAAGAAATCAGTCCTGCGACTGGTCATTTTGTTTTCAGCAGCTCCTTTCAGGAGGCTACTACACAGGAGGTGAAACAAAGGCAGGTTGAGCCGGATGAGCTGGGCTGTAAAAGTCTTCACGTAGCCAACTGACCAGTTTGGGCGGGATAGGCATGGGCAGTGACAGCTCTACATGCTCCGCCACCATGGACCTTCGGGAAATGATAGTGAACTGAAGTCGGCAGTAGATTCCCGAAGGTCAGCAATGTTGCATACACAGACAAGCGGTTTTTGTCATTGTCCGTTGGCGAAGCTGCTTGGAGAGTCTCAGCCAAGGTGTTTGGCAGCAGCGGTGGCGGAGGACCTGACGAAGCGGGGTACTCATCCTCAATGTGGAGATCTATCTTGAGCTCCGGCTTGCTCTCGTTGCAGCGGAGTGAGACGTCACACAGCCAAAAATGGCCCCACTGTTGCTGGTGTTAGAAAGTCCTTGGCAGTGCACGCAGGGCAGTGGCTACATTATGCTGCTCTCTGCGTTGTCCTGCCCAAGGCATTCGAAGCAGAAGAGATGCCTGTCGGCAGTGGGGCATGATGGGCAGGAACAAGCTTGGAGCAGCAACTTCATCCATGAAGGAATAAGATCAGTGAGTGCTGAATTGAGAAGGATGAGAACCCTAGTGAGACGCTGCCTTTTATTCTGTGTGAGACATCCATAATTGGTAGCCACATCCTGATTGGCCAGCTATGTGCAAGGAAAATTCAGTGGGCGATTGCATGTGTGTAATTGGAGAGTATTACCCATAGAGTCCAGTAGAGGGCAGAGCCTGTGTGAGATAGAACTAGCCTAACCTGTGCTGACAAACAACCAACATCACATGCAGTATCGACTGGTATATGCTTCATATTACCAACATTGGATGTTTTACAACGTGTAGTGAATATGAAAGGAAAAAATATGAGCTTGCCTCCAATGATGCAATTGCTCTATAGTGTAGCAAGAGTATACTTTTCTATACCTGTTATAACAAATGAATGTTGTTTTTGTGAGTGTGTTCTTAAGGTCGGGTTCTGCTCAAAATGAACTTTGTATGACCATGTCTGAAGGCAAAAGTGTTTATAACTTTTCTGTCGGGGAGATGATTGTTCAAATATGGTGCCAAGGGCACACATTTACAGACACAAACATTCATACTGTAGAAATAGTTGTGTGAACCATGAAAAAGCCATGAAAAACGAACATTTGAAAGAGAAGTTCTAACCCTGCTCTGCCCTCCATACATCTGGCCAATCACTGTGTGAAATTGGCAAGCTTGTTGGAATGTCTGTTTCAGAAAGTTACAAAATTTGTCAGATCCCTGATTCACATATCTGAAAGGTGTGTGGGATTCAACCACCTGACAAGCACTTTGGTTGAAGCATACTGATGTGTTTAGTTGTTAGACATTTGCATCAAAGAAGTTGATTGGTTGATCCAACTTCCTGTAGGGACATGGGTTCAAAAGGAAGAGGACAAAAAAGAAATGCTACATACAAAGTTCTACATAGAAAAGTGTGGTACCATACTATCACTGTTAAAATTCAAATAAGCTTTATTGGCATGACAGATCAGAAACCTATATTGTCAAAGCAGTACAGAAAATGATTAACACTGGCAGATGATTAGCAATAAATATACAATCATATGCAAATATCAACAATCATATCAAATGCAATATAATAAAAGCAAGACACTTTTTACAGATATAATCACCCAGGAACATTTACTACTGAGCTTGTTTCTCTTAGTGTATGACAAGATTTAACGAATTTTTAGCACTCTGACTTTTCTCCCCACATAGATAGAGCAGTTTCTGAGGATTGGGGAGATGGATAAACTCAGACTATATATTATTTATTTTTTCAAAGAAAACCTCTTTGTATAGTATAGTAGGAAGTGAGATTCTGTCTCCACCTCTCTTTTATGACAAAGTGAACACAGTCAACTCAGTCTGTACATTGTCATTGTCATTGTTTTCCTTAGTTTTCTATCAGTCACGGTGGTCAGGTACTCTGCCACCATGTACTCTCTGTTTTGGGTCAAATAGAATTTTAATTTAATTTGCGGCTTAATGGTTTTGTTTCAATATTTGATATAATTTTCTTTTTGTTTTGAGATGATTTGGTTGGGCCAGATTGTTTGGTGTCTGTCCTGAAGCCCTGGTGTGTGTGGGCAGAGCTTCAGGACCAGCTGGCAGAGGGGGCTCTTATCTCTGTTCAACTCTTGGCACTGAAGGGCTTTGTACTGGTAGGAGTGGGAATCGCTAGATTGGAGATGTTTATAAAAGTTGATGGCTCGCTTTTGAATTTTAATTATTAAAGGGTATTGGCCAAGTTCTGCCCTGCATGCATTATTGGCTTTGTGTCTGTGAACTCCCTTTTTCCCATTTTGGGAGGTCTTGGCTGGTTAATGGACCCCACACTTCACTACCATTTAACATTATTGGGTCTACTACTGAATTTAGAATTTTGAGTCGGGTCCTAATTGGAATGTCAATTAGAATTTTTCTTTTGATGACAGAAAGAGCCCTTCTTGCCTTTTCTTTCAGTTCATTCACAGCCATGCCAAAATGTCCATTGGAAACGATGTTTTGTATGCTCAACTTCTACATTTCCTAATGTGAAATTATTTCATTCTTTATAATGAATTATTTATTTTTTAAATTTTTATAATGAATTTATTTTATTTTATTTTTTCTGTTACACTGTCACTTACAGCTCAGTATGTCAAGGTTTGGATCCTAAAGTGTGACTCACAGACAAGGCAAGTAGGTTCAGATAAATAGTGTTTACTGTGTCAAAAAGGCAGGGAGAGTCAGCAGTTTATTTTTAAAGAGTTCAACTACTGTCCAAGCACACAGAAATAACAGTATTAGCAGTACTAGGGTTTTGCTTTAAAAGAAACGTTATTCTAATAACAGAGACTATTGTCATTCCCTCCACACATATGAGGATATGAGGATGAGCTGCATTATGAGCTCAAAAATCTAATCAATCTTTCATACTTGGAGGGTAGACGGATGTTATAATAATAATAATATGAAATAATAATAGTAAGAGGAAAAATAATATGCAGGCAACTACAGCCTTAGATTCCCTCTCTAAACCATATATTCTTTGACTGGCAGTGAATCAGCTTTTTACATACACAGCTATCTCTGATCTATGATGTGTAAAATGATAAGAATGAAGGACCGCAATTCTAAGTAGTGTTAAAATGAAATGGTGTTGTCATTGCCAATACTTAGCTGTACACTACCAGCATAGAGTCACTGATGCGCTCAGCTGCTCTCATATCAACACTATAGATTAAAGATGTTGGTTTCTGGCTTGTTCTGCATGGATGATGCCTGCACAGAAATATATATTAGCAGGCATCAAAACCCCACAGATGCATCTCTTCCATAAGCTATGCAATTAAATGATGGTGTCAGGAAAGACCACATGGAGGGTAGAGACCAGCAGTTCAGTGACCAGCAGAACAAGACTGTCATTCTTTGCAGCTCCCAGTTGTGATTGTTTGTGTGAGTGACTAAAACTGGATGACCAAAGTTTAAGATAAAAATTGAAATAAATATCTTTTTGACACTCCAAAACATTTAAGCAGCAACATGCAGGAACAAGTACAGAAAACGTGTCCTGACTCTGCCTATCTTGTCCCATTTCTCGCTATGACTGCAGCACCGTGTTTGTTTAGACACTTGAAAATGAATAAAAAAACCCATCTGATTGGAGTGTGTGATTGTGGAGTCTGCAATGTTTGTGACTGTGAGATGTGTGATAATGTGAAACATGAGAGTAAACAAAGAGTTGTGGCCATGAATGCATAACTGAATGCAAGAGTGAGACTTTATGAATGGATGTCTAATCAGCCCAAGATGACTTGATTTATCTCCTCCATTTGGGATGCTTTATGGTTATAAACCTAATTTATTCTGGACTATAACAATAGTTTATCGCAACGAGGCCATGCTCAGTCACTCGTTGGCTACTTACCATCTGCTCCAGCTTCCCAGGCCGGCTCTGGATCGAAGGTTGTAAATATCTTCACTAAAGTGCTCAGGGTAGTTTTATTTCAGGATGTGGTGTGGAGAAATATAAAAGCTAAATTTATTTAAATGAGCACAATGTTCCAAAGCAAAAAGGGCAGATTTTAGAAGCCATAAGGTCATTGAGTTTCTTGTACACAATATCATTTCAGCTATAACACTTTAGAAACATCAGTTAACAAAACCGTGGCCTTTTATTGTTAATGATATTGTATAAAAGTGCATTTCTGAATGCCATAAGTGGTCTAGTCAAGGTCAAAGTCAGGTATACCCTTTATCCCACTGTGAAAGTATTCTCTTTTTTGCAGCAGGAACAAAACATGCGATCCTCACACACAATGGCTCAAATTATGGAGAATTATTATACTTTCAAACGGTAGCATGGGAAGAGAAGTGTTCATTCAATCAGTCTCATTGGTTTAAATTAAATGTCAATTTAAGTAAGTAAGTAAGTTAAGTTTTTTTATACAGCACCTTTCAAAGATACCAGTCACAAAGTGCTTCACAGATAGAACACACGGGGATGACTTTGTTTTTTGTTTTTTTTATTTTTTATCTTGACCCTTCCTGGAGCAACAGATATTTTTTCTTGAGCCTCCCTGAGTGACTGAGGGAAAACGCATGACCCTCCCTCCACCATAAATAACCATATCTTATATTCCCACCAAAGGTAGGTAGTATTGAAGATTGGAGAAAATAAAAAAGCAAAGGCTGACCTTTTCCAACCATTACGCTTAATAGCGAACTGTGACTCTTAAAACTTGGCCCTCTGACCCTCCTTCTGTGGTTTAAAAAAAGCAATCTACCAGCTCAACTCAGGGTTGCAACCCGTGTGTTGCAAGAGTGACCCCCCGCTGGGCCTAAGCATTGGGGAATTTAAAAAAGAATTTTAAGATGTTTTCCAAACTAAAATGTGTTATACAAGTAGTGTAGCTCCTTTTTAGCTCAGTGCATAGCGAATGTGCGGTCGAGAGAGAGAGCTTGTGTATGACGGTGAGGCTGCAGCGCACACAGGAGCAGGGACGAGCCAGAACTGGAGCAACCCACCTGCCATCCGGAGACACACTGAGAGCAGGCTGAGCAGGCAGAGAGCAGGAGAGCTCCTGCCAAAAACAAGCACCGAGACCAGGGAAGACATGAGAGCAGCTGCACTCTAGCAGCTGCGTTTGTTTACAGCAGAGAGCAGGAGGGAGGACAGATGTCTCATTCCGCTACTCTGTGCTGCTACTCTGCTACTGCTGTGAACGTTCACGGAGCAGTTTACAAGTCTACAAATCTCAGTATGATTTATATAATAATTTTTCTCTTTTCTTTGGAAAAAATCCATTAATGCGGTTCTGATTAAAATGCTTCAACAGCGCCACCTGCAGTGTGGGCAGGAGGGGAAAGGGCAGTCTGTGTGAAGCAGTGAGAGGAAAGCAGAGGAAGACGGGCTCCTGCTGTCCTCCTTACACCGATTCCTAACTGGATGTGATGCAAACCAGCGAGTGAACATCAGTGTTTCGCAATTAGGATGTCTTAACCTGCTCCGCGCATCAGTGAACAGGCTGAGCGACGTGTTGCTTGTTTTAAAGACCACTGGCCCTGGCTCTATTTTTGTGAAGTTTCATGCATCTAACCCTATTTTCATTGGTCAAAATCAACACTGACGTCCTTAACGTTTCTGTTTCCCCTCCAATCAGCAGTCAACATGAGCGAAGAGAAGGTAAGCTTTAAGATAAATCAACTTTTTAATCCCAAAAGTTTAAAAAAACAAACTCTGAGCTCTCCTCTATCGGTAAACAGCTCCAGATCCAGAATCCGGTGTGCCTCCGGGTGTTATTCCTCCAGAGGCTTCAACTCTGCCCCCGGCTCTCCCCTCCAGAGCCCCCTGGCGCTCTGTTGGCGAGCAGTGGCTCTGTCCCTCCGCTCCATCTGATCCATCGCACACACTCACACTAACCCGCTCCATGCGTCAGCAAACAGGCTGAGTGACGTGTCGCTTATTTGAAAAAACGCTCACCCTGGCTCTATTTTTGCGAAAGTTCCGCACACTTAACCCTATTTTTATTTTATCTGGAAAATTTTTTAGTTACAGTTACAGCTACAGTTTGCTCACTCGCTGTATGTTAGGAAGAGGTGTGAGGGAAAGATCTCTTATATCAATTTAATGCACTTCATTTTTTTATGCTAATCTATGATTGGCCAAAACATATAAAATGACACTCCAAGGGAGGACGTCCTCCCTAACCAATCAACAACCAGAATACAATATTGACATCGCATTGGTCCAATGACAGTTTCCAAATTTCATCCTCAGTTCTCTACCACTGTATGGTAAGGCCACAGATAGATTTATACAGTAACATATTAGAAAATAAATTATAACGTAGGCCTTTTCAACAGAGTCCACATTTCCTGTTTTCAGATTTATGTTTCCCTTTTTCTAATCGAACAGCTGAAAGCTACTTGCGTTAGCCAACACAACAGTTTGTTATAGCAGCCCTGAGGGAATGTTAAGGACTGTTGTTAAGCTAATGGGAGAATGGATTTCAGCTGCTTCTCGGAAGTGAACTCTTCTCATCAATAATAGAGGGTTAACAACATGATTTAAATAAAACAACCAGGAGAGTTAGCTTGTTTGTCATTGCTGCTAATGATATTAGACTGGTTAGCAACCAGCAACAAAGTTCTGTTAACAAACACACAAGATTACCAACAGCAACAGATGCAGTGAGACATTGTGGCATGGATACTACATGAAAGAAAGAAGAAGACATCATATAACATGAGTCAGATACACCTTCTCTCTCTCTGTCTCTTTGGTCGCTAATTTCTTCTCTGATGGTTAAATGTCTCTGTGACTGTTGTGTGAATTTATCTCCTTGACAAGAATGCAGCAGAGATCATACAATGTGCTGTAGGTAGTTTGCCTGGACACTAGAGATATGCAGAGAGCCTGGTATTTGTATTTGTATCTGTATTTATATTTGTTGAGGCAGCAGAATTATTTGTATTTGTATTCGAATAAAAGTGGAAAGAAAAAATCCTGTTTTTGTTTTTATTATACTTTTAATTTTAGAAAATTAAAGTGTTACAATAAGTGTTAATGAATAAACTACCTTATGAAGGAGGTCCTCACACCGGGTCTCAAACTAGAGTCTCCCAGATCATAGATGACTGTGGTGACTACCGAGCTAAAACTTTACTCATCACCTCATTTCAGACAGACCCCTACCTATTTATACACCCATAACACAGAGACAGCACACCGTGTAACGTGTAGGGAAGAACTTAAAGGGGATTATTGCTCTGCACTTTTCATTTATTGCCAATTTTTTGCATCCTAACTTTGTGGAAAGGAGAAGGGGAACACCAGGTTATGGAGAGTCCCTTGGGAACACTTCACTTGTGTCAGTAGGTCAACTTTGCATGGAAAGAGCCTGACTCATTTGGAACTTATCCAGCTTTAAATTGAGTGGTTGTCCAGTCACCTGTTGATGTGTGATTTGTGAATGAGTGTGCACGAGGTCTGGCTGCTTGCTTGTGAGATTGGGGGGGGGCCTACCTCTCGCGTAGATGTCTTTTGAAGAATGAAGAGAGGGAGGATTACTCAAAACTATTCCACAATAACGTAGGGTGTTATCGTGCTCGTACAGTGTATGAGTGAAAATCATTAGTAGCCCATTGATATTTATGATCATGTGAAATTTAGCATTGGTGCTCACAATTTTGCAGTGGCACCGCCAGTGCTGAATGAATATAGGGGAAACACTGCATGATTGTGTGACTGTGGCTCCAGAGAAGCAGTATGTGGCTGTATTGAAAAAAACAGATATTCCTGATTATGGAATCCTCAACTATTAATGTGGTTGGCCAGAAAAGTGGACGAGGAGATGATGGCTGTGGGTTCTAATGGCAAGGGAGCTCACAATCTGTCTCCACACTGTGTGTTGAAGTCCGAATTGAGGATGGGGGGTCCGAGCAGGCGAATGTTGTGGTGAGTCAGAAACATCAGACTTGAGAGAGGATTTCCCTGTTGGCTCAAGGCACGGAAGATTTCCAGAGCATCTGATGACAACAACAAGAAGAGGAGGTCATTGCTCGAGATGAGGGCTATTGATTTGGCTTCACAGTAGAGTGGTGAGTCACCCAAATACTGTTAGCCACCAGTGGTGAAGAAGCTGCAGTGTCAGTAGGTGCCATTCTCGGAGAGGGGTCCAGATCAGGACAAGTCAGAACCACAGGAGTGTCATCAGACAGGCGTGTATAGCGGTTGGAGAAGCTTAGGCGAGGTGGTGAGGCAGCCCTGTCTGAGTATCCCTTGCAACCACAGACCACCACTTTGGCACAAGGCAGCTGATGGTTAGGTGACGAGCAGGAGGAAAGCTGTGGACAAGTGAAGGGGTCCCACAGAACTATGTCCTGGATGATTGCATGTAAATTTGGTGCCCTAAGCAAGATTTTAGCTGGTGCCCTTTGCATCACAGCCAATTCCACCACCATCTCAACAACAACATCTCAAATTGCACCAATCAGAAACGAGACAGAACCATGAAACTCATTATGCACATTGTCTGTGATGATCCCTCTGTGCCTGCCAAAGGCAAACTGATGTCTCTAAATGTTGATGAAGGGAAACTCTGTTTTTTGTAATTCTGTTTGTGTTGCTTATTCATTAGAAATTGTTTTTATATTTGTATAATTATGATTAATTATATTGTTTTAGTTCAACTGGAATTAATTGTTCAATGGATATTAAATTGTTTTAAGTATCTATATTCTTGGGAGTTTATTGTGGTCATGGTATTTATATTAAGGTATTGTGTGTGTTGTTACAATTGCCCCCATATGCTGTTACAATCGCCCCTGCACAGGGGGGCAGATGTCACGTTTGACTTCTAGTATTAAAATCAATATTGTGACTGCTTGTAAAAACATTTGATGACTGTTAACAAGTAGAGCACAAATACAAGTTACTTAAATAAAAAATGTATCCAAATAGTTCAAGAGTTTCTGAGTAATGACATCAAAACCGAAAATTGTTACAATTGCCCATGTCTCCCCTACACGTAGCAGTCATGCACAAAACATGTATTCAATGAGTGCTTCTCCCACATGATGCATGCGGTTTGCTATACATGCAGGGGTCTTGCGACGGGTTAATGCTGTGGGCAGCCCAGAAAATAGTATCTATTTTGTAATATTTTTAAATAATAGTATTAAAATAGTGTTAGGAAAATCTAGTAAATATTAGCATTCGCCTGTATTGACTATGCCACGGGCCATGTCTGGTTGCACTGAGAGAGGAAATCTGTTTGGACTGCCCAGAGGCCACGTCCATAAAGCTGGGTAAAAGAGAGTCTTTATTCTGCAGTTCATCAAAAAGCCGTTGAATATCCTCCTTAAGGTCAGCAATCTTTTTGTTTGCTCTCTGGAGTAGCACACGGTCTTGACAGAGCATCGTTGGCATCGTTTGGTTAGTTAGCTTAGCCACCAGGCTAAAAACAAGCCTTGCCAAGCTAGTAGCCGGAACAGTAAACAAAGTGTAACCTAATAGGAAAGCAAGCAGGGATGTCTCATGAAATCAACAAAGCTGTGACAAAATGGTAAAAGACTTGTAAAACCGCTAAGATCAATTCCAATCAAAGGGTTAAAAATCTTAAAAAATAACTTATAAGCCAATTTTAGATGTCAACCTCTATATCTGATCCATCATTAGTGAAATTGTAATCAATTTGTCTTTTGCATTATCATCCTGTAGCAGTATGGCCAAAAGTATGTGGATATTTGAACATTACACCCATATATTATTCAGCTACAAGAGCATTGGTGAGGTCAGGCACTGATGTTCCGCGATAAGGCATGGCTTAAAGCCAGAGTTTCAGTTTATCCCAAAGGTGTTGAATGGGGTTGAGGTCAGGGCTCTGTGCACACCAGTTCAACCCTGTCTCCCAGAAATTAGGTTAAGCTACTGCAAATTTGTTTTGCTAGATACATTTTTTAAGTGAATGTAATTGCCAAACATGTTCACTGGCAGTGTTTTTACCAGTCAAGAAAGTGTTATGTTCTTGTAAGTGCAGGACTTTAACACCAGAGACCAGAGGTTGAATCCTGAGTCCCACATGTGATTGGGTTTAGGCAACAAAAATCCTTTGGTTAAGATTAAGAAAAGATTGTGGTTTTAGTTGAAATACATAAAAAATAAACAATTCCTGTTTATACATCGAGTGACTCTTGACTTTTTTATTATCTAATTAAGGCCAATATCTTTCCCTTGACCACCATGAAAACGTAATAATGCTTTTGTTGGGACAAGTGGAAATTTTATTGCTACAGGTGGTATTTTAGGGAAAACAAATTAAATGTGTTGTCAGTTTTGTAGATACAGTCAGTAAGAACAGTTTGCAACTTTGCAGATACTTTTTAATTAAAAACATTTTCTCATTATATTGATGGACAACTACAATCCTGATGGTATAACATTTCTGTCAAAACATAGATGCTGTTGCAAATGAGTAGGGTACAAACATAGTATCTGGGCAACATAGTTAGTCAGCTAGATCCAGCTTAGTTTTTTTTTTTTTTTTTGACCTCACTCTGTGTACACAGCATTGTCAACAGCAAAGGGCCTTTCCAGAATTGTTGCCATGAAGTTAGAAGCACACTATTGTGTATTAAATGGGAACACCACCAATTTTACACATCAAAGTGTGTTAACAGGTCTTGGGGGACTTCTACATACTGTTTGTGAAAAAAAATGTATAAAGCCTTCTGTGGCTCCAAGGTCTGATAAATTGCCGCAAGGGATGTAATTTCAGGTGTTTGGGGCTGAAGACTACAAGTTTGAAAATGAAAAAAATCTGAGGGTGTGGAATAAGAGAGAAGTGAGATTACCAGACCTCTGTAGCCTGCTCCTCATTCCTGCTGGAGGCCTGTGGCTTGAGGCTGCATTAGCCACTACAAGGGTAACATAACTGAAACCACGACCAAACTGTTGACGGTCAAGTTGTAGGCACTGATTTTTGACAAGAAAGAAGAATATGTGGAATAAAAAAGATAATATTCTGGTTCTGCTGCATCAATTTTGATCCCTATTTTTTTTTAACTGTCTATTGTGAGTCTGACAATATTATAGGAGGACAAATCTTAATTGGTGGAGAGTAATATAATTGTGTTCTGTAGCATTTAGATCAAAATCCCTTAATTGGAACAAAGGAATCAAACCACAAAAAACACCAGATGATGAGAAGAACACATAATAAGTATGTATATAGAGTCATCCACATACTTTGGCCATACACTGCAAATGTGTATGTTTCCTTTGCTCTGAGTATTAGCAAGTTCACATCAGTGAATATTCTACCTTGACTTCATTGATTGTTTTTTTTCTCTTCCCAGATGTTACAGAATGCATGGAATCCTTTTGTTTGTTGTGTTGCCTACAGTTCAAAGCTCGTAGTTTCAACTCTTGTTTTCCCCAGGCAAAAAGAATTGTTGTGTGGCATCTGGATGTCAGGTTCAGTGATCCAGCTATCTTTCTCTTAGGAAAACATGGCGTGTTCCTCGCTTCCCTCTGTCGGTCATGTCTGTTGTGTGCAAAGGTAGACAGAGAGGAGGAAAAAAGAGAGAATATTTACACAGGGAGTTGCGTAGGCAAATTCCTCAGAACTACACTTGCATCTACAAGGAGGATGGTTGGTTCCTGGTGTAGGCCTCTGGAGACAAGAGAGGGCTCAGGCCTGGGGCTCTTTACTATGGCTTCCACTCACTGAGCTTGTTTTAGAGAAAAGAGGACCCTCTTCCCTCTGTAAAAAAAAGAGTAGTTGTGGAACACTTGCTTCAGTTAAAGCAGGTGTTTTCTTCACCTTGAAAGACCTTGTTTTGTACTCACAGGAGATAATTAGGTGGTTTCTTAACAAATAAAATTTTAAGTGTTTCTTCATCTCTCAGTTAAAGTTTGATGTCCATATGTTCCAGATGAAAGATTAGTGACTCTTGTATGAACACTTTCACCCCATCTAGTGGTAATATTTCTTGGGGAGGATGAACTCATATAGTATATTCTGTGACGTGTGGCTTATGCTGACGCAGAAATGAGAATGCTTGATCTGGTCCAATTCTCATGTATGCTCCAAAAAATGCACTTATCTGAGAAATAATAGAATACCATCATCATACTTAAAGGCAGAAAGAACCATTTTGTTTACCTTTATGGAGTGCAGATGCTATAACATGAGAGAGAGAGAGAGAGAGACAGAGGAGGAGAGAGAGAGAGCAGGTTTTGTGGCTTAAATCAGATAAATGGAGCTAATTGCTTCCCCATGTCCCCAGTGTGTTCATGTTGTTGTTACGGATGATTAGCCTAATGAATCTGAATAATTGGAAACATGTATACATGGTTATATTGTGGTACAGTTCAAGGTTTCAGGACCGTAGAGGATTTATATTGTGTAGAGGTATGTAGTAAGAGAGTGTGGTATTCAGTATTTTATGGACAACTTCATTATTTATTATACAAATGTTACTCTAAGCCTTTCTAGTCATTCCAGTCAAATGTAGCATTATTCTCTGAGTCTTTCTGCATTCCACCTGCATGGCCTGAGTCCAATGATCTTTTTTAAGAGTAACTTAATTAAGTCACGGTAAAGTTTGCATAGTGCATATACAATATTTGCCTCAAATATATTCACAAAGAGTAAATCTGATCGACCAAACCCAATGGAAAGGGATACACTGTAGTATATTTAAGACAATGTTGGAGGGAGCTTTGCAAAGTCTGAAAAAACAACCCTGATGATGTCACAGTAATGTCATCAGGGGTTATCCCGGCTTGAGACTTCATAATCTCCAACAGAAAGCCTGTGTCACAAACTGGGGCACAGAGTTTGAAAAGCGTAAGCATTTACGGGGAAAGTCTGGTTGAATATGCTATTAAGTTGCATTATGAGAAATGTAGGATCCAGTGTTGTTTTTTTTAAACTTAAATTATGCTGGGGACTAAACATCAGGTTAACTTAGCCTCAGTTGCATTGATTAAGACATTTCTTTTTCTTAATGTGTGTCTTGCAGGCTTCCTAACTTTGTGGAAGTGCAACACTAAATCGGTGTACTGCTTTAAATATTATAAATCTTGTGTTGGGAAGAGCCTACTTCTTCTGTTAAAGGCAGTTGTTGTGGAGCATGCATCATACTTAAAAGAGAAACAAATTGAAACCATTATGTCCTGCCAAGGACTAAAGATACATATAAATGACCTATTTGGTACAAAAGTCTCAAAATAATATTTGTTGATAATCATTAGTTGGAGCTTTATTATTTATAGAGATGTAGATGTAAATGATGTACTTTAAATGATTTACATGTATTAAGTAAATATTAAATATACAAACATTTATCATGGTTAGTTGAAAGGTTGCTGCTGAAAAAACAATCTGACAGTACACTAGTTGTAGTACTGCTGGAAGACAAACTTTGAATTTCTGTCATGTCTGGTGGAAGTGATGATAAAGGAGTTTATTCCCCTTGAGCATCTAAAATTTTTGGAAAACAAAACACTTAATTTCACATTCTATGTGTTTCACATGCACTTGATCTGCTCAGTCCCACACAAACATTCAAGGAAAGATCGATGACTGTTTATGTCATAAAGTATTGTTGATTTTTTTCCTAATAATTCAGCAATCGTCTCAACCTTCAAAATTCAAAAACTCAGTTCAACAGACAGAAGAGCGTTATAATTTGCCAATTCCCATTCCCAGATTAGGATTCTTTATAAAACTGAGTCATGAGCATTTTTGGATTAATGAAGTTGAGCCTAGAAGCTGTCAACCTGATTGAGCCAGTCCCTCTCTTCCTGTGCCACCAAACAGACGTTTCTGTCATGATTTGTTGATTTCACTCAGCCATGGCTTACAAACCGAACATGACTTTCCTTCTGTGATTTCCCAAAACTAAAATATCTTGGGACGATTCCGAAATATCTGACAGGAAATGTTTGACATTTCATTCTTCATCCACCCATGACATTTTAATTGATTATTTCAGTCATCTTATTTTCAAGGATATGTGCATTGACTCCTCCATAGCTGAACTTGTGTGCTTTGAACCAGGCAGTCACTGGTGATGTGTTCCCAAGGCCTTTACTTTACTGATAAATGAATATGGCAGAAAAATTGTCTAGGAAAAGCAATTCCTCAGGCGTCACAACAATTCCTGCCCTCATTTTTCACATCCATTGAAAAGGGAAGGGGAGAATTTGACTGCTTTTCTACACTGAGAGATATACTGAGACCCCACCTGACTTTTGTATGAAGCTAACCTTTTTCCTTTCCCCTATTCAAGATGGATATATGCAGAAATCTGTCACTGATAATATACACCCTTTAGAAGGGATTTGTATGTGTGAAAAACAGACAGAGAGATAGAAAAGGGAGGCAGAAGCTCTGAATGTTTCCGTTATCTGAGAGTTCATTTGCTCTTCCTCTGTGCAGGAGACTCATCTGTCTGTTTCAGTCTCTATGATTTGTCTGTGTGTTGGAGGTTAAGGGTACCTTGCATGAAGATTAAGTGTGCTCTTTGACAGTTCTGCCCCCTAAGAAAGACCGATGGGCTACTTTAACAGACATCTGACCTTTGGGCCCAGAATGAGAAAAAGTTTGGTGCTCATTGAATAACCTTCTGCGTTGTCTGGAAGAGCTGATGTCTAAACCTTGACCGTTGTTCTTCTATCTTTTTTATTGTTGTTGGTGGGTTTTATTTTTATTTTTTTATGCTGTAAACTCAAGGAGCGAAATTGAAAAAGAAAAACAAACAACTGGGAAATCCTGAAAGTTAAAGCTCAAACATACTAAAACTATTTTCATCTCCCAGGCTCAAAAATCTTGTGACAACTTTTTTTTAGCCAGTGTAAGCAAATGCATCTGACTTGAATGCTTCTTTTCACATCAGCCTTTTAATAACTAAACAGTCCAGATATTCTAGTGACGGTGGTGCCTATTTGACTCGGATCATAAAAAGACCAAATAAAAGCAATTTACTGTATGAATGCAGCAATATGGTGAATGCTATCGGGACTTAAATCAGCCACAGGGTTAAATTCAAATAAGCCATTATGTACTTTAATAATTATGTGGTAATGAATTGATTATTTCCAACAAGAAACTCAGAGGTCATGGTCAGCTACAGAACAACACAACTCTGCCACTCAGTGTTTTGCTCAAGGACACCTGAGCATGGAGCTTGCTGTCTTCTTAATTAAAGGATACGTTTTTAAAAAAAAAATTATTTCCTAAAACAGCAGGGCACTGTAGTTTTTATGAAATGTTACTCAAACAGGAGTAAATAGTACACTTGTCAGGGACTATCTTCCGTTGTGGATGGATACACATTTGGTGCTCACTGGTTTTCTTATTCTTATTTAGTGAACTGAATCTTTTTTGGTTTTGGACTGTTGGCCAAACAAAACAAGACTCTAAATATGTAAACTCGGGCTCTGACGGATTTTAATGGGCATTTTTCACTATTTCAGAACATCATTATATATACTTTCATAAAGTATCTGACAGATGTACCATTAATAGATTAATCAAGATTACCATTGCTAGACTAATCGATAATGAAAATAAAAGTAGTTGCAGCCCTGCATTTCAGTAGATTTCATTAAGACCAAATGAAAAATCGGAGAAGTTTGGACTTAACCCTCTCAAAAGGCAAAGAGTTTCATAGAAACAACAAGACAGAAGGGGGGGAATATGCCTCTAGGCTGAGGTAAGCACACTGCCTGAAAAGAAAACGCTTCATCTGACAAACAACGAAACTATATTCCCCACACAAATTAAGAATTCATAATAGAGCTAGGAAGAAAACAACAGCTCTCATAACCAAAAATGAGAAATCACAGCAGAATATTAAAGTCACTAATTATTCAGAGGAGTGTAACCTATATAGTCATATTAACACTGAGCCTAAACAGCAAGATTCGTTTTGAACCATTATGTACGCTCATAACATATTTTGATTGTAATATTGAACGGTGCTGCTAAAACATATTACTGAAGTTTCTTTCTCTAAGGGTGCCCCGCAGGCGTCGCCGCTATTGTGTGCGTTCATACACAGGATGCATTTAATAGAGGCTCGCCGTGCGCCTTCCTCGCTCTTGCGTTGAATACACAGTAGGACCGTAAATCACCTTTAAAAGGGGACGAATTATAGATGCTGGTATAAGGGCTATAAAGCTGTCTGATCGGGGAAAAAAACGGCACATCGCGTGTGATGTTCATGGAACCTGCTGCTCCTGCACCTGCCGATCATTGCAAACTCCAGAAATTAACTGGGTGTCTAAATTCGTCACGGACCACAACAAATTAGGGACGCCAACACTTTGACTGAGACGAACCCCCCCCCTCTCCCTCCCCTCATACTACCACCTCTCCCCTCTCGCTCCATCTCACCTCCTCCGCCCCCCCTCCCCTACCACCACCACCCCCCCCCCTCCTCCTGTCCTCCTCATAAATCTATTGGTCGTGGTCTCGCCTTCACTATCCAATGCTTTGCTGATCAGACTGCAGTTGTGTTTGGGGGAAGTTGGCAGCTGGCGGCTCACGGCGAAAGGCTTTCCCCTCTCTCCGGCGTTTGGACAGTGGAATTATGAGCAAAGCTGACCCAACCTCTATCAACCTGTCTTGAATCTGTTTCTGTTTCACACCGAGAGAAATTAAACCGACCATGGAGATTGGACTCCGCATTCTCTTGGCTTTCCTCATCCACCAGGTAAGACAGGAGAGATGTGTGTGTGTGTGTGTTTGAGAGAGAGTGCGTGTGTGTATGTGTGTGTGGTGGGGAGTCGGGGGTGGTGGGGGGGTTGATTTGGGGACAATGTCACTGAGACTTTGAGGGATCCGACTTTTTGCATCCGTCTGATTTCCCCCGGTTTATCCAAAGACTGACTCACTGACGCTTGGGTTACTCTTGTGTTCATGGCACAAATAGATAATCGCTTGTCAAGTTTGTCCCGAGTCCACACACACACACACACACCATACAGCGCCTTCAAACTGCGCTGCCAGATACATTGGTGCCACGCCAGAGCAAGTTTATCCCCGTTTAGTCCTTCTGCGCGCACGTCTTGTCATTCATGGCACCGAGTCCGGGGCAGAAGGTGTCGGATCTGGCAATCTGCAGCGGTCGCTCAGTTTAGGAATGCCTTTCACATTTAGTCGAAAGAGGGAAAGAAACGGAGGATGGAGAAGAGGGGAGTAGAGAGAAAGAGAGCGCAGGGTGTATCTTATGTCTATGTGCAAATCACGGCTCCAGCTCTTGTCTCCAGTCGCATCTATATTCCGCTCAGCCACCAACTTGAGCGTTTCTTTTGGGCTTGTGTGTGTGCGTGGGAAGCGATGTGAGAAGCACACAGGCTGACGGAGGAGAGGAGGAAAGAGAGAGAGAGAGAAAGAGAGAGAGAGAGAGAGAGAGAGAGAGACGCGTCGGGGGGTGTCAGAGAGACAGAAAGAGAAGCTGAGAACTAACTTGGCCGCTCTGCTGTGTTATTTGTGGCGCCTCTCTGGGTATTTTACTCATTCTCCGTAGACGTGGACTCTCTAGGGATATTTAATAAAGCCCTAATTCCCACTGTGATAGCGCCACTCTGCCGTTTGATCTGACTTTAATATTTGGGGTGGGGTGGGGGGGGACTCGGAGCAGCTATTTCTTAAAGCCAGTCTTTAGACTACTATTAAAATCGAGAAGGGCAGCGCTGAGCTGGTCAGTTAGATGCTTTTGTGACACCTCTTGACACTTTGGTACCGCTTTTGGCTTGAATAAGCTCAGTGTATTGGTCAAATGGCCATCATGCCCTCTTGGCATTTTCTTGAGCTAGGATGAATCCAGCTGCAGGGATGATCTTCTTCAGCTGCTTCGACCTCTGACCTCCTCCCGCAGATAGAAAAAAAAAACACAAATTCTAAAGATCAGTAAAAGCGCAAATTGCTTAAGTTAATGACAGTGGCACTTGTGGTGGCATCCTACAAAGGGTGAAATGGGAGCTAATTTTAAAATAACCTAGCTGAGACTATTTCTAAACACAGCATCAATGGGAGAGCCCTGAAGCGTGGCAGGCAAACAGCTCATTTGGGAAACTGTGTTGTTGTGCTGCTTCTCTCTTTTCTCTTATCCCCCTTCTCTCTCTCTCTCTCTCTCTCTCTCTCTCTCTCTCTCCTCCAGATGTATTGAGAGGCAGCAGGCAGCACAACTCATTTGGTATTTCTTGTTTGACCTGTGTAGGCTTAGTTCACGTATTCTGGTGTGTGTGTAGTTATTCATTTTTAATTGGATAAGCCATCGGTTCATTTCCATGTTGTAGTTCGATCCTCTAATCTGAGGTGATCATGATTCAGACTGGCACTATTAGCCTGAATCATGATCTATTATTTATCCACTATTATTTAACTCCCTATTTTATTGATTATGACCTGACTCCTCTTGCACACACACTCACCGCCCACCTCATACACACAAACACAGATCTGTATTACTGCATTTGTGAGGAGACTTTCCATTGACTAGATTCATTCACTAACCCCGGGAAGAGACTAAGAAAGAGATTCTTCAAAATTGCAAGAAGAGAATCTTTGTAATCTGTATTTCTGTGCGCACACACACACACACACACACACACACACACACACAGAGCTTGCTGCTGTTCACATGAAGACACACACTCAGTGCCAGATCTCTAGCAGGTTAGTTGCATGGTTCTGGTCGTCCTTTGGCCTGTACTTCTGGCTGCATGATTTACAATCTGATCCGGCTCCATGGGGGATTCTCTTTCATCTGGCTGAAGTAGTAGCTGTAAATATTTTGAATACCCCGAATGCAAATGAGTCCATGAAGCGAATCAAGCGCACATTAATGCAAACCGCCGAAAACATGTACCATATGTCAACGTTTTTCTCCGCGCTGCTTCACATCCTGCTCGGAAACACGCACCCAAAACACATGCACATTTGTATGCAACATGTGGACGCCGTTCCACCTGACTCATCGTCCACATCCACACGAAAATTTGTGCCTTCTCCCCTCTTAGAATCACAGGAGCGTCCAATCTTGCCATATTACAGTGGGATCGAACAATCTTATTTATAGATTCTCAGGTAGGGAGCCAAGTTCCTCTCCACAGTAAGCTGCCATACACATCTACCTTCCTCCCACCACTCACAACCCTTGCACACAAACACACAAACACACACACACACACACGCCAGTAGCAGCCCCCTACTTGGCTATAAATCCCTGTTTTCTAAATGAAACGCTAAGCAGTCTCTCCGGGTGGAGCAATGATTCAAAATAAGCACAGCGCAGCTGAGAGCTGCAGGTGCAAGAATTTTCCTCCTTTTCCCACTTTGAGTCCTCCTCCCTGTCTTCCCTTCTCTCTGTCTGTCTTGTGTATCTTTCCCCCTCTTCAAGCTTTTGTTCAGTTTGGGAGTCCTCCCATCCTTTGATACTAGTCCTTTACCTTAATTGATATGATTTACCAACCTTAATCCCCCATTTATGTCCTCAAGATGCTCAGCATCCCTTTCTCCCTTCGCTCTATCTCTCTCTTTTTTCCCCTCTTTCTTCATCTCTGTCTCTATCTCTCTCTCACCCGTGGAAGATGACAGTTATACTCACAGTTTAAATTCTGGGCTGGCACCTGGGCGTGTCTGCGGGAAGATTTGCTGTCATAGACGTTTATGGGTGCAGTGACCAACGGACTGTTAAAGTTCCTGTTTAAGCCCCTGCAGGCGAGGGGGAGAGAGAGAGAGAGAGAGAGAGAGAGAGAGAGAGAGAGAGAGAGAGAGAGAGAGAAAAGGAGGAAGGTCAGGGTCTCCAGGAAAAATGTTTAAGTGTGACGCCGAAGACAGAGAGTTGCCATGGTGTCTGTCCTGTTACTCATAGATGGACTGACCTTCGTGTTGATACGTACACACCAAAAGATGCCTGACACCCACACTTATCCTTTTATCCCTCCTCCTCTCTGGCTCCCACACTCGGTTCTGCCTCACCCTCACTCAGTCCTGGAGGCAGTCCATTGATCTAACATTATCAAAAAGAGAGGACACGGCCATTCCTGGTATGTCAGTGCCATTTATTATTCAGGGCTGCAGCAACAGGTCTGAGATATTAACACACACACACACACACACAATTGCTCCATGCTGTATTCAGTACTATAATTTTTTAATGTCTGTCTTTTTCCATTTCAAAGTAATTTCTAATCATATATACCTGTAGGTTTGTAGGACATATAGACTGTGACCCTCCTCTTTAGATGACAGTGAGGGATGTTATATTTATATGTACACAATCTACTTTCCTGTGGTTTCTTTATGTACCACGCAGACGGAGCCTATCATGTCCATCACCGGTTACAATGAATCATCCTTTCAAAGCAGACCCCCAGCTAACCTCTTGTTTCTCCCCAAGAAGGCTTCTGTGTGTGAAGTGTCCTTTTCAGTGATGGGCTTTTTATAATGGAGTCTGGTTAAGGAGCAACAGTATGACAAGCTACAGAGGCTAATGATGACACTAATGAGGAATGCCAGTCATTGTAGAGGGATGATTTCTTTCTTTGTTTCTTACGTTCCCCTGTCTCTCTCCTCAACACCCTTCCTCACACTTTCTTGCCCCTCTTTTCATTCTCCCCTCATCTCATCTCACGGCGCTGTCTGGAGTTTTAGCTCCCATAGTGGAGCTTGGCGGAATAAAGGGTTAGAGTTTAGAAAAACTGCAGAGAAGTTTGCAATTTTAACAGCCCACAGAGACACACAAATACTCACACTCAGAATAAAAAACAGAGTATGAAAGGGTTCAAGTGAAAGCAGTCCAACACCAATCTAGACTTTGCTGTCTAAATGTATCCTGGTGTTACTGTGGTTCTAACAATCAGCTGGCTAATAGGCTTTCTCGTACGGGGCTTTGAGGTTTCAGTCTCCTTCCCGTTCTACTTACCGGTGCTGTTTCCTGGGTAAAAGCACCAAGCCAACCACAGTCTGTTGTACTAGATTGCTCTTTGGATATTTTTTGGAGTCAGTTGTAATTGACAGGAAACATCTAACTCTAAAGGCTTCCAGTAAATGAAACACACACACATGCATGCATACACACACACACACCTAACCAGTACACACTTGTACATGTGCACACCTGCGCGCTTGAACAGATTTTTCTCTTTTAATGGGAGAGTCTAAAACATCAAAACCAAGTTTTTTTATTTATCCATATAGGGTTCCCTTGTGATTGTGGTTGAGCGGTGTTGCACAGTAATGGGCTATAAGGTCAAACGCTTTCTTAACTCTACTGTGGGAGGGTGTGACCTTTGAGGAAAACACAGTCTTCTTCAATCTTCTTTCCCTTGACGTAGCCACCGCACTCTCCTGAGGAAGGAGTGGATGAGAGGGGGATGAAGGGAGGGAGGATGAGGGGTAGAGATAGTGGGAGTATTAATTAAAGTAAATATGTCCCCTTAGCGCTCCATTAGAATCTGCCTGCATTTGATATAAGTGGCCTAATTATGCAAAACGCCAATGGACATTGCGTGGTGTAATCGTGAAATGTGCCAAATGAAAAAAGAAAAAAAAAAAAAAAAAGAGAAAACCCTACATCCTAGGAGAGTGGATTAATGGCTTATTTGTGAGTGCTGATGAGTGTTAGTGGGTAGAGAAAGCAGAAAAGAGAGACAAACACACACACACACACACACACACAAAAGGCCTCAGTAACCATGTCTGAAGGACACAGCGGTACAATGCAATGCTGTCCTCCAGTTGATCACGCTTTCATCTCAGTTTGTTCTCCTCTGGTCAATTTTGTGGTCAGACAAGCAGATGAACAAGCACACAGATAAAATAGGTGACAGACAGACAAAGAGCCATATTGATACCCAGGTAGAGATAACAGCTGAAAGAAAACGTGTCCGAAAAGGAGCCACCCTCCTCCCAAAAAAAAGCGATCCTCTGACAACCACATACAAAATCTCAAGTGTGTGTTTGTGACAGAGAGAGAAAGAGAGAGAGAGATGCATGGTTCACACCCTCTCTCTTTTCTCCGTCTCTCACTCTCTCCGTGTCTCTGCCCCTGCCTCCTCCACCATCCGCTCTGACAAACACTCTCTGTAACACATTACAGATATTCATGAGCTATTCACCCACTCTGTTTGTCTGTCTCTTTTCCACACTCACAAACACCACATCCAGATATGTCCTCCCCTTTCTTTTTCTGTCACACAAACACACAAGCTCGAGTCTATGTTTGGCAGGCGGCACAAGTTTCTTTTTCAGCGTGATTGCGATGAGTCCTCTCCATTGCTACGAAGTGTGTGAAGCCGCCAGCAGCACAGTGGGAGTATTCATGTTAAAGGGCTGGTACTGCAAGGTCCCATTTCTTCCAAGAGAGTAGTTTTGCTGATGACAGTGAAAGGCGATGATACTATAAGTTGCATTAGCCTCTTTAGTGAGTAGTGCTCCTTTGTTGGTGTGATGCACTTTTATTTAGGTTGAGTAATAGATGTGTCGGAGACCGTTCTTGAGTCACGAATAAGAGGCACTTAGCATAGGTCACTGAATAGCTAGCTTTTCATCACTGACTGCATGTTAATTGTAGCCACAGGGTCGAAAGTGGGCGATGGAGTTTTCTTTCAGCTGCACTTGATCTTGATTTTTCATGAATGTATCGGTAGGTGAGTTGCTCCCTAGCAGTGTTTCTCTACATATAGATGAGTCCTGCTATAGCAGCGTGTCCCTGGCCACTAGCTAGCTAAATTGGTGGGTGAGAAGTTATACTGAGTTTGATATAAATCAAAGAGCCATTGATGCTGCACTTGTCTACAAACTCTTATTCAAGAGAAAAAGCAAAAGAAACGGACCCCCTGTTTTTTCTGCCCTCATATTTACTTGCACTCATCAAACTAAATGGAGCATTGGGGAGGAAAATTCAAAATGCTAACAGTTATCCAATAGTAGCTTGGGGTGGAAACACACCACTAGGTTTCAACCTGGACCAGCCCCAGTTACACACATATTTAGATGAACACCTAAAAGAACTATTGTGTGTGTGTGTGTGTGTGTTTTCTTTTGGAGTTCTTCTCTGAGGTCTAGAAATCTCTGAGCATATATCTAAACATTCAACAGAGAGTATGTGATGCATGACTTGCTGTATGCTTACCTTGCACTACCCCCTATGGATTAGTCTCCCTCCAGCATACTAATACAGAGTTTTCCTTGTTCAGAATGAGGTAAAGGCAGTTATTCAAGCACGACTTATGAAATCTCTGACATTTCCTTAACAGGAAAATGATTTTGAACATGCACCAATGTCCTAAACACATGCACCATCTGCCTCCTGTGCCTAAAGGAAGCACTATAATTAAATTGAATTGGTTTTTTAATTTAATTAACAAAGGGGCCATTTTTACAAGGTGGTCAAACAATAAATATTACAATAAAGAATTTTTCCAGATAATGCCATCTGTTACAGAAATACCACCCAAAGCAGGATGTCAGAACGGTATAATGAATGTGCCCTGCAGTGTACTGTAAGTGTCTGTTGAGTTATATATATATATAAATAGCAAATATGGTTAACAGAATAGAGGATTAGCTGGTGGAAGAGACTTGTATCGTGCTGATTAATCGTGAATGCTGTTTGGGCTGCGTTTAGTATGCACACACACAGATGCACACATACATTTCTGCTGACCAGTGCATTTTTACAAAAGCTCGTCATGTTTCACTTCTTAATCCGCTGCGCTTGTTTAGTTCTTCCCCCCCAAATAATTCTTTTTCTCTGTGTCGTGTTTCTGTGTTGTGCCGTTTTCCAGTTGATTCCAAGCTGATCTCAAGGTCAGTTTTAGAAATACACATCAAATGCAGAGTTGTTGAAGAAAAAAAGAAAAAGAAACATCTTTGTTGCAAAAATCAAAGTAGCAAAGAGTGCTACCTATGATCTAAAAGCTTGATAATCATACAAGATGTATCATCACCTTGACTTTAACATTGTTTTAACTCTGCCACTTTACTCTCAGACCATCTGATGAGATTCTTTTTTTGAAGGCATCAGCCCTACTTTTTCAGTCTCTCCCAACATGACTCTGGGGTTTTTCCACTTCAGTCTGTGTTCAGCAAGTGTCTTTGAAGTAATCAAATCCCTCTCTGCTGTTAAACGGAATTGATAGCTGAGAAGGTCTTCTTGACTTTTACAAGCTTACTCACTTTATCCTTTTTTGTCTTTGCTGCTCCACAACATTTCTTAACCCATTTTTCTTCTCATCAGTTCATTTCCCCTCCCTCAGTTCTCCTCTTCCCCTCCTGATATGTCCCCAGTCTTTTCTTCCTCTTTTCACACAAAATAACAGAACAGTTTTTACATTTAATTTTTCCCCTATTTGTTAGCTTCTATTAAACATTATTATTATTATCGCTGCTTCACTGTTGTAGGAGACATTAGGCAGGAGAAGTAGTTGACCCCTGAGAAGAAATCATTTTTTTGTCTGCCCTGGTGCACGCAGTACCGCCCCTGCTGACTAGATGGCGACAAAGTGCCAGTTATTCTTTGAAGGGCTGTCAGGGATAATTGCCACTTAGATCTACTTAGTGTTTAAAATTTAAGGGTGTGCATACATAGGTGTGTAGGTGTATTTCTGCAAGAGTGTTTGAGTGTGCATTTATGCCAGCACGGACCCTAGTATGTGTGTTTTTGCAAAGGTGCTTTGTAGAGGTAGAGTGGCCATTTAAACCCCTGAATTTGACTGTCAAGAAAAAGACAGGAATTGGAGGATTCATTTGAAGCGAGCACACAAAGCACTATATTGGTGCCTACGCATGCAGGTCGCTTCAAGGCAATTAGAATAGCTCTTCCCACTTATTGCTTTTGATGTCAGCGTGTGGGGAAATGAGAGAGCCAACTTTTGCCTGCCACTGACAGAGAGGGCTGCCACTTCAGTTGAATTCCTTTTGACACAATTAATATCGTCCTCCCTTCAGAGGTTTATCTCATATGAATGCAGGCAGGTCCAAAGCTTTGAGCTTACAAATGACTTAAATGATGGGACAAAAAAATTAATTGGAGAAAAAAAAAGGAAAGGAGGATGCCATTGGACTAGTAATGACCTCGTCCTTGACAGTTCTATGTACTGGTTTTACCATATCGTGAAGCAGTTTGAACTCTTTTTGAGGAGATGATCCTCACTTTGATGTTGCTTTTATGCCATATTTAGGCCTGGAAATGTTGTAGAGCTGCTATATTTTACACTTTCAACACATTCCAGTTTCACATGTACACACAGCATGGAGCTTTCTTCATTTGAAATGAAAGGGTTCTCATTTACAAAGATGGTTCTTCCCCATTGCTCGGTTGGCGTATAGACAAAAGGCCTGCTTGTGTAGAATGTTAGTCATTAAGAGGTCATAGACTATTTCTGGGGGAAATGAAACATTGCTGTGGATTGAAAGACAGATGTGTTGAACAGTATATGTTCATTTCATTCATACTCATCTGCACCCACTATTTGCAAAAATGCTCTGATCAAATGAGACTCTTCCAAAAAGCACTTAGACCACCTCAGTGAGCTCTTGCTTTGGGTGATCCATGCAGGAATTTGTCCTGGAGACCTGAAGTAATTAAAAGATAGAGTTTAGGGCACTGAGCTCACAGTCCATTTGGATAAGTGCTTGGATAGCTATTTGCAAGCACACTTAAGGGATTTTGGTGAAGTTGGTTGTGCTGTGATCCTCATGGGAAGGCTGAGACAGCAGTAATGAAGGTAAAGATGAGAGCGTGGCTTTGGCTGAGGCCTGGTAAGGTGAGTGCAGTGATTTCCATAGAGATGCTGCATCCACCCCCTCAGATACCAGCTGTGACTAATTCAAACAACTGAAAAAATACACGGTTGTCATTGCTATTTTTCACTTCATGGAAGGATTGCATTTTCGAGACACAAGACATTTACACCTGACAGCAGTGATATGCACCTGTATTATAGAGCTGGCCTCCGCCCCTCTCATTATCTGAACTTCACCTCTCTTATCAGCTATAGGGGAGCCGCAGCCTTGCTATAGGTTTCCTGTCGCAGAGATTCTCTGAGGAGCGAGGTGACTGGATCTGATTTTCATTAGGATTGCATGTCTTCACTGTCACATCCTCTCCCTACCTTGCACGCTTTACTGGACACAATTTTCTGCTGTGGTGGCCACCATACTGACGGCTTGGTTTTTCACGCCGCAGTAGAGTCACACCGGGTGGCCGGTTATCAGTGCATTCACCATTACAGGGCCCCCTGTGGTTGACCTGCTCAAAGAGGGCTTTTCTTCCTTTCCTAGAGTCTCACTAGGAGACACGCTCTGCTGCGGTGCTGGGATAAGCCACCTACCGAATTACAGGAACTCTTAGCAAGCTGTCACAAGTCAAACAGTGTACTGCACAGACCTGGGATGTGTAGGTCACACATATCCACACACACACACACACTGTTGACAGACAGTTGAAGGCTGAGACAGTACAAGCTCATGTTACTGCTCCACGGAGGGTTGGGAAGATCGATGGGAGATAATTATTTCTAATGGAGCCAGAGGAGAAAAGAGAGTGTCCTTTTCAGCCATAGCTAGAGCGTGTGTACACAAAGACACCTGGAGTATTTGACTAAGAGTTTTTTTTCTGCTGGATTTAATTAGCCACAAATGAGTGGACTGACTACTGCTGTTAAACCTCAGCTATTTTATCACGGCCAAAACGGACAACTTCCTGTTAGAGAGCAACTTTACAGAGTGACTACAATCCTGAAAACATTTAACATGATGTTTAAATAAACTTTAAAATCCAGATTTCCTGCTTGAGGTTCACCGCACAGTTGTCATTTAAACTTGGTGGTGGCCGCAAATTGTGTTTTCATCAGATTTTTACATGGAATTATGTAATACTGATTATTATTAAAGGTAGATTCAGTGATTCTGGAGAAAGATTGTTCAATACACTTTTTGACAAATTCAGAAAATATCTCCTCCTGGTCCGCTAGTTGTCTGTTCTGTGTATGCTCTGAAAAAAGAATCTGGTATTCATACACAGCCCTGGCTCTGTAAACAGAGTTTATAATTTGGCATGTAAACACAGTGACCATGACTGAGCCATGCAACACTACTCCAGCCAATCAGCAACAGGGGGTGTTCATGCTCATAGATACAGACGGGTGATAGATTAAAGGAAAAACTGGTCCAGGTCTGAATGCTTGACCCCTACAGTGAGGGGATCTGGTGGCTCTTTTATGCTTTGGGGGGCATTTTGCTGGCCTGGTTTGGGTCCATTTGTCCCCTTAGAGGGAAGTGTCAATGCAAATCAATACAAAGTTGTTCTGAGTGATCACCTTTATCCTATGATGAAACATATCTATCCTGATGGGAGTGGTCTCTTCCAGGATGACAATGCCCCAATTCACAGGGCACAGGGGTCACTGAATGGTTTGATGAATATGAACATGATGTGAATCATATGCTATGGCCTTCACAGTCACCAGATCTCAACTCAATTGAACACCCTATGGGAGATTTTGAACTGATGTGTTAGACAGCGCTCTCCACCATCATCATCAAAACACCAAATGAGGGAATATCTTTTTGAAGAATCTTTTTGAACGCTGTATATGTGTTTTGAATTTATTAACCGTATCAATGATTCAATAAATACACAGACTGACACCCATTAACCAATAACCAGCCGGTTCATTTTTATAAAAGTTGTAATGTGGCTTTTGTCTGTGAGAGCTCTCCAGCAGTCGGTCGTCAGAGCTAATGTTAGCTTGACTTTTAGCTCATCCTTCTCCTCAGTGTTTTTCAATGCGTTTAGTCACAGATGCTCGCGATGGCATAACATGCTTGGAAGTACGAATATAAATAACATTATGATTGTAAGGCGATCCTGATTATAAGACAACTCCCCCCCCCCTCTTGTCCAACAGCTGTTTTTGAAGTAACGTTACTTTTTCAGTATAACTTATATCATGGTTGGTTGGTTACATACTCACACTTTGTCCTGCCAGGCTTTTGGAAGCGGTAAAAAATTATTTTCTCTGGCAGTTAGCATTAGTATGACTGCCTGTTTGTGAGTTTGAGTTCTTTATCATCTGTCACTGTGGTATTTAGCAGCTTGACATATTCTGTTTCTGCAGCAGAGACGTCAGAAGACGCTTTGGACTTGTTTTCACTCGCCATGAATTTATTTCCTCTGTGGCAGAAAAACATGTTACATGAGCCTTCAGCAACTCCTGCAGGTTAAACTGGACTAACGAAACACTTTTAGTGCTGACTGACTCTAACACACTCACTATAAACTGATTAAACATTAATGCTACAAACAACCTATAATACAACACTCCGTGGAGAAGTCGGTTTTACACCAGTACTTCAAAAAGAATAACTGATGTTGTGAACACATAGTTGTCCAGCCGTTAGCGGAGTATGTATACAAATTAACCAACAGACCGACATGTGTAACTGGTCAAAAATATTCTCAGCGGTTAACCGATTAATAGTCAACTGTTGACATCCCTAATACGCACACAGTCGATTTCTTCTGGTTCAGCCGACATGCAAACTATTCAGTTCAGTAAATTTCTGCTGTCAGTCAGCCTGGTGAAGGCAGCTTGTTTGGCCGCTGTCCTCTCAGCTCCCCAAGAGAAGCGGGGAGGCTGCAGAGAAGCGGAGATTGTGGATGGACTACTTGTGATAATGTGTGAGAGGCAACATCAGTGACTCTACAGCTGACGCATTGCTCTGGATTCCAGCACATTTCTCTTTTGGTCGTTACCTTGGCAATGCACATCTATAAATTTTTGGGGGGGCGGAGCTTCTGAAGGAGCATGAAGGGAGTGGTGTATTTGTTGAGGTGTTTAGTTCAAATAACGTTTCTCCAGAATGACTGACTCTACTTTTAATCTAATTTTATATGTTTTGTCAGAGAAGACATACCAATAAAATGATATAAGATAAGATAAATAAAAATGTTTAAAAAAGAAAAATGTCAATAGTTGCTAACATTTTCCATTTCAAGCTGTGCCTTAGCTTCTGTGCATGAGCCTTTATCCCCACAGCTTCACAGGATTTTATGTTTCGGTAACCAGGACATGAACATGAACATTCATTACAGCGGTATCGTGTTCCCTACTTACAGAGGACACGGACTTAAATTAACATGGCTCTGTCCTGTGATTTATGATACTCTGCCTTGGCCTAGTCTGGCTCACTTGGAGTACAGACAGTCTCTCAGTGTCTGATGCAAACTCAGACACCTACCTAGTAAATCCCCATGCTCACATATTATATCCTACACAGAAACACATGCATACACACGTGACATCAATCTTCTCATCTAACTTGTGGCAAGAAAGCCAATGAGCGTATTTCCTGCATTTCTTTAAAGAAATCTAGGTTACTAAGAGGATCTCTGTGTCTGCTGTCATCAAAATGAAGACTGTGGGAAATTTAGGTAAGGAGAAGGGACAGGACATGTTCTCAGAGCCTGTGGGGACAGGAAAAGACTGATAAGCTAAAATGACTAGTATTCAGCTTGTAATGACGTAGAATAACGCAAAGTGGTGACAGCAATGAGGAGCAATGTAGCTTAAATCAGATAACATGGTATTTTTTGGCTTGTAATGCAGCTGCTGCAACTTTCCAGTTAGTTACCAGTAGGGCTGTAGTCTCCTGGTCGACTGGTCGATTAGTTGGTTGATATGCTCTCGTACGACTAAATTCTCATTGGTCGAATAATCTCCGTGTTACTTTCATAAGGAGAAAAGTGCTACATCAACAGCTTTCCAGGATTAATCCATTATTTCCTGTGGCGGGAGGGACAGACTAACAAATTACCTGTGAAAACAACGGGGGTGTATACAAAACACCCCCGTTGTTTTCACAAGCTAATGGAGACTGCTGGGTCTAACTGTACTCAACGTTTAATGAACGTTTACTGAATGTACTGAACATTTACTGAATCAGTGTTTCTCCTATAATTATCACAACAAGAACCCCTGCCAGGCCAAAAAAATATTTATAATGCCAAAAATAACGCCAAATATCCATTCATCCGGAAATCAATAGCGTTTGGGAGTGTCTGTGCAGCACTGTTCGGTATGTGAGTCAACTTCTGTGTCGTTACCTAGGAAACTATTGGTAGCATAACTCTGTTAAGGAGTACGGTATTGCGTAGTATGTTTGCGTAGCGAGTAGGAAAGAGCGAGCGGCAGAGAAGTGACAGTGGATGTGAGCAGAGAAGAGGAAAAGGTTAGTAGTAAGTTGTCAGTCTGGCAGTAAATGTACAGTACAGTGTGTCAGTTAATAAATGCTAAAAAGTCACGTCTGTTGTTTCCCCAAGTGCTGTAAAAGTGAAGGGGGTTAGCTCCAAACTTAGCAACAATGGGTTAGCATAACCTGAAGACGCAAAACAGAGAAATAGAGAACAGAGGAATGTGTGGCATTTTTCAACAACATTTTTCTCACCAGAAACAGCGATACAATACAAATGAAACATCGCTCTTGAACTGGACTAGTGTAGCTCTTTGATACAGTACTGGAACACACACACACAAATACATGCATAGGATATACTTTATCTAAATCTTAATATAGTTCATATATATCAATCTCAATGTTGTTTTAATGTTTGTATTATTGTTATTTTGTACTGTTCAAATATTTGGACAAATTGTATTTTGATGCTTTGGCAACATTGTTCTGGAAACTTTCATGCCAATAAAGCCCACTGAATTGAAATGCACATGTCAAGTATTTGACTTTGCACAGGTGCTTCTTGAAAACTCTCAACATCAAAAGCAGAGACAATTTATTCTCTCCATGTCTGAATGTGAAGAGGCTTCAGCACTTAACTTTGTTTTTGCAGTGGGTGGGTGGAAGCTGCTTCTGCTGTTTTATGCTCAAGTTGCAAAGTAACTTGACTTAGCCAAGAAGTGATAATGACTGTGTGGGAGAGCAGACATAAAGATAATGCTGCCAAGATGAATCAGTATATGATGTAGGTTTTTCATCCAGTTTTTCAGTGATATGAGGAAAATCACTGAATTGAACTGAATTCATAACATCACCCAAACGGCGTATTAAAGAACAATTACAGTGTCTTTTTATTAAATTTAAAAACAGACATGTTTAGTATCGACATGGACACTCGATCTGCCTTCTACGTACTTGTTTTATTGTTTAATTTGACAGAGATTTATGATGTTAAGCAAGAGGTAAAACTTAAAATAATTCTCCCTCTTGTTATGTTATCTTTTGGATTATGCTGTAAAGTAAGTAATTGTGTGGTTCCTATATACTCTTATTGATTACCAAATATTAAATTGAACTCTTTAGAAATAGCCGTATTGTTCTCTGAGTCTTGACTCTATACCAAGGACCCTGGACGTGTTTTTCTCACAATAAAGTTGTTCTTTATACTACAAGTCTTGCTGGAGTTTCGACCATTTCTTGTCAGACTTGACTTGTACTTCCTCCCATCCCTCTGGAACTTAAGGCTTGACTTTGACGTTGAATGAAACACTTGAGAATCGACTTTTATTTTGCGACTCATGAGCATCTGAAATACTTTATCTGTGTGTGTGTGCGTGTGTGTGTGTGCGTGTGTTTGTCTGAGTGTGTTCATCTGTATCCACTACTGTTTTAATTGCCCCCACAGAGCCCTAATAGGATCCACAGGATTTTGTATCACTTTCATTTGGGTTATACATGACATCCATTTTTTTAATCAGTTGCCCATCAGAGGAGGTAAAAGACACTCAGCCATACATAGACCTCTCCTCATTTGTTCTCATCCCACACTACTGCACATTTTCTCACAACCATTCACATATCCAGGCTGTCTTAAATGTGAAAAGGAAGTGCTAATGAGTGTTTCTGGATGAGAGCTCCATGTCTCCACTGTTCCCTGGCTCCACTCAGGGAAACTGACAGTTGGAGCACACCCTGCTTCAGCTGCAAAGGTTCAGGACACAGATACACACTCTGACAACCATGCTCTTTGTCCACATACCTGAGAGATGTATAATTTACTCTATTCATTACATGTTTTAAATCTTTAATGCTGTCATCTAGTAATTGGTAGATTACAGGAACTGATGCTGCGCCACACAAAAGGAAGATTTTGATAAAATGACAGTAACGTCTTGCTTTGAAGACTAAAGACTGCTAATATCCACTGGCTTATTATAAATATTTTGTTATTTGCTTTTACCAACCAAATATCCATTTTATGATGATCAGCATGTCGTGCTTTCCATTCACTCTGACTGGTACATTATTAGAACTGCAACTGATAATCAGACAGATTAGACATTTAGAAAATTCTTTATGCCCAAAATTCACTGGTTTCAGCTTCTCAAATGCGGTGATTTAATGCTTTTCTTTGTCATACAAGGTAGTAAATTGAATATTGTTGATTTTTGGATTGTTGGTTGTAGAAAACAAGACATCTGAAGACATCACCTTTAACTCTAGGAAATTATTTTCAGGCATTTTCAGTATTTTCTGACTCTTAATAGAAAAACATTTAATTGTATAATTGAGAGAAGAATCATCAGATTAATCAATAATTGAAATAATCGTTCCAGATTAGCTCTACGGTACATGTCCATGTGTACTGGTGTTACACTGAAGTGTACTAGGTGACCCTTATTCAACAGGACAGAGGTGGGCTTTTTACAGCTTGGTGTGAAAGCTACTCCACGTTCAATGTAGCTCAGATTAACTCAGTTTGGCTCTTAGTTCTCAGGTTGAATTTAATCCCTGACACCCTAACACTGTTTTGGAAAGGTCCAAAGTCCCCAAGACATTTCACCCTCCTTCCTTTCTCTTTTTTTCTTTCACCTGTATTTTTGTTTTTGTTCATTATCTTTGTCCCATTCTTAATCTCATGTTCCTATCATTCTCTGTTCTTGTTGTCTTTCTCTTTTTCTGCCTCCACGGTCATCTGTTTTGATTCAAAAACTTGTTCTTGCTCCCCTCTGCAAAAGAAGAATTAATATGTCATAGCATGACGCTGCTCCGCATTCACCACACAAAATTACCAGTCTGACCAGCAACTCTGCTTTAATCTCAGTGTAGTTAAAGATCAAGAGCGGAAGAGACATATGAAGAGTGAAGAAAAGAGAAAGGGACTGGAAGAGAGACAGGAGAGTGGAGGTAATGATGGTAGAATGGTAGAAAAGGTGAGGCAGGTGGAGAGCAGAGGGAAAGTGAAAGCAGGTTGGCAGAAAGGAAAGAGATAGAGGAATTACAGAAGATGGAGCCTCTGTGGCAGTGCTGATGTGTGGACGGTGGGTGGACAAGGTCGCTGAGTTGTGGTTCTGAAATGGGTCCTGACAGAGTCATTTCTCATGTGGAGATTTACCCAGGCTTTTTCCAGTGGTGGGAGGACGAGAGTGAACGACCCTTTCCACTTGTCATGAATATTTATTTGGTGAGAGTGTTCACAGGCTGCTGCGTAGAATGACAAATTGCAGTCTCTAAAGAAACTACCTATATTCTATTCCCATCTATTTCTTCACCCCTTTCCACCTGCGACTGTCTCTCATCTATAGTCCTGCTCTCACCTGGTTGTTTAATGCGCCAGGAGCGTTTGGAGCATTTGGAAAGGAATTACATTTAAAAAGGTTGGTGTAAATACATGGAAACCAAAACTTTTCATTGCATACCATTATCCAGAGTATCCAGAAACCACCCTGAACTGGGAACTAATTCACACACAAACATCCACAGTGAGATGGAAGTTTTCTACAGAAGCAATTAGGGTTGTTTCTTTATGAAACATTGTCAGTACTCTTTTGCTGTACATTGATTGCTACATATGGCAACTGCAAATTTGGAAGTAGCTACCATCTTTTGCAAACTCAGAAAGTTAGTTGTCAGTTGACTGATTTGCTTTTAATGTTTCTGCCTAAAGCTAGACATAAGATTGGATATGTCGTCTTTGTGCCACTAGTCAATCTTGTGTCAAAAATCCATGTCACAAGCTAGTGAGTAGCTTGCTTGCTAGCAAACTTGATGTGATTGAGCAACAAACAACTCTATCAATTTATGTGATTTGCCAAGCAGCACTTTGTTTCTGTTTGAATCCATAATTCCTACAGCATGATGGCATAAAAAAGAGGGATCCCAAAAACTACAATCCTAATCTTCACAGGCATTTATCCCCACACTACAAGACTAAGCTTCCTGAGTCATCACTGAATCACCTTTTCTTTGCATTGACTTAACATTTTTCTACTTTCAACCCTGCTTTTTTCATGTCACTGGTCAGTTCCACGTCACCTGCTTTCCAACAGTGCTATAAGAAGCAATTCACTCGCGCCCACTGATAATAAATGGGGCTGAACTTTGCATTGCACCATATTTCGTGGCTCTTCTCTGGTATTTCTCTCGCTTGCGGCTTGCTACTTTCCTGGTTAATAGTGCCAATAGACTGTTCAAAGCAGAGCCATCATGCAGGAGGTGTTATAGATGCAAACTTATTTTTGTATGGCAAAATCAATGTCAACATATTCTACTTTAGAATGATTTGAGCATTTTGGCACATAAATTATTTAAGACATACCCTGATAGCTTAGGACATTTTCATTCAACTACAGTAGATAGTTGTTATAGATAGATTCAGTATACCCGACGCAATGAGGGGTGACAACGTTACAGCTCTGGTTGCTCCGCCATCTTTGCTGTGCAGTAGTATCTACATTTTTAGCATGTATTTGTAGTCATGTTACTGGCAACATCACAAAAGACCAATATTCATCTCCACCAACTCCAGAGTGGAATCTCTTATTCCACTACAGCAAGTAGCTAAATTTGTCTGTCTGCTGTTTGTTGCAGGTAGTGTACAGTGTTTTTTTGTTTTTATTTTTAGAACTTTTTCACTGAAAGAAGCAGCCAATTGTGGCTTTAAATGTTGCTGATGAGAGCGGTGAGGCTGAATCACATGTAAAATTGCAGGCAGTAAAAACAAAGCAAAAAGCTGAAAGACAGTAAAAACTTTCAGCTGAGGGGAACTGCAGAGTGGGGTGATGATTCTCTGTGGCTTTGTCACTACGAGTTACACATTACATGTAGACTTTAGTCTCACTGTTGAAATAGATAATATAATAATACATTGATTACTGCAGCTTTAAATTTTTTCAGGATAGAGTTTATATATAGGTAACAAAAAATATATATATATATTTACGATGCATACAGTACCACATAGCTGCAACATTTGTGGTTCGGTTCCAGCCACAAAACCTTGTTGCATGTCATACTCCTCTCTCCCCTCCTTTTTCCTGTCTCTCTGCAAAGAAGGAATAATGCCAAAAAAATAAGCGGGTCCTTGCCCATACTGGTAGATTTTGGACATGTATAATTGTTCTAATGTTATCAATTCTCATCATATCTACCCACCCTGACAACCAGCTGTGTGATGTCCTGGACTTCCCAACATGACAACCCTCAATTACTCAATGTGGAAGGAATGCCATATCCCAAAATGAAATGGCCTCGTTTACCAAATATGACTTATCTTTCATGTCCCCATATGGCCAAACAGAAATCTCTAAATGCTGGAGTCAAATCTCTTGTACATGAGTTTGATGTACAATTGTGGCTTTGTTCCCAAAGCTCAAACATTTTCCTCCATCATTATCTCAGCTTCAGTTGTGCTCTAGTAGCAGCCATTGTGTTCTCTAAACACCCCTTTTATTATCATATTACCAGCCATGGCTGCAGAGATTTGGAGAGAGATTTGGATTCACATTGGATCATCTATCTGTATACAGGCATTAGCCAGGGTGCTGCAGGCTGGCTGAACACCGCACAGGAGCTGAAGTGTTAAAGGCAGAGCTTCCAGCCAGGAATTGTGAAAAATCCATCCAGCTCATTTTGATGCTTTCACTGGCTCTGCTTTTTATAGCGTCATTTCTTAACATTCATCTGTGGCACCCATGTCTTCATTTCTCTCTTTTAACTATGATGTATTTGGTATATGAAGACCAATAAAAGCCATTAATGTGAGCCCACAGCTGAGAAATAAAAAGGAACCATTTGTAGGATAATATGGCTGTCAAATGCAATACAACTAATGTTTCACTCATTAAGTCAGATGTCTGAAGGGTTGTTATCAAAAGACTGTCATCAGTACACTTGAAGAGAGGTAATGTATATTGTCCTTGCAGCTCTCTGGCTTTGGTTGCATTTCCTGCACAGGGGCTACCTGACTTCTTGCTCTATTACTCCCAGAGAAAACAGAAATGGAAAATGGATTTGGAGGAGAAGCGCATGGATGCAATTTTCCCTTAAGCCGAGTGGTAAACAATGGTGACAAGAACAAGTTTTCAATAACTTTAAAGCAAAAGGAGAGAAATAACAAATAAAGCACAGCCTTGTTTTCCATTATTTAATTTTCACTCTGTTGTATTACGGGGAGAGTAAATAAGGAAGGATATGAAAACTGACAAACAATAAACAGGCATGCGTATGTGTTTTAGAGTGTGGGTGGGTTCCTATTTCCCATTTTTTGGTCGGCTAGTGAACAGGGGCCTTACACGTGGCTGTGTGTGTGTGCTATTATGGTGAGCTGTGAGCTTGGAAGGAGAATGGTTTGAAGCTATCTTTTTTATCCTGCTGGATCTCTCTCTGGGTGCAGAGATTGGGCTTTGTAGTTGTGATTGGAGGGAATTAAGGCCTGTCTTTGGTAGCTGGCAATAGCAGACAACTGGGAAACAGGTGTGTGTGTGTGTGTGTGTGTGTGTTTGTGTGTGTGTGTGTGTGTGTGTGTGTGTGTGTGTGCGCAGTAAGAGAAAGAAATAGAGATTAACTCACACCATCGCACAACATTCAGCAGCTCCTCCAGGCCACCCTTTTCCACTCACCATGGCCCTATCTGCACACTGATAACTAACTGCACTGAAAGGACTCCTGCAGTTCACTTAAGGCCCTTTCCCACCTACCTCATTTGGTCAAGACTTTCAGACTTTTCAGTTTGATCCAAACCACAAGTACGGATGTGAAACCTCGCCCAGACCATGGTCCGGACCAAAGAGCCGAACCTTGGTCCGACGAAAAGAGGTTGTCTCGGTCCGGATAAAACTGAACCATGGTTCAGTTTGTTTCTGGTGTGAAAACATTTTTGGGTGGTTCGGGGGAATAAATGGGGGAATAAATCCCCATATCTGAAATCTAACGACTCTCAAGCTATACTACACTGTGGGCTACACCCCCTTGTGGCACTTGGTATTTTTTTGTCACAGCTTTCCCATAGACTGTAAAAAATATGGACATAGCCACCATGATGTCACCCATTGATTCCTGAAGAGTGGTTTTCAAGCTCAAAGTGGGCGGCTCTGGCCGTCGCCATCTTGGCAGTCCCTGACTCCGCCTAACTCCCAGCTAATCCAAAATGGGCAAAGAGGTGGAGCTGAGGTGGGCCGAATGAAGCCTGGTTGCTGAAACAAGCCACCTAGCGGCCAGTGACGTGTCACTCAAAGCGGCCACGTCCTTAATTATGCATGACTTTATGGCTTAGTAAAATTAAAACAGGTGAGTTATAAAAAGAATCACCCCCTGTACAGTTGTCATGAATGGGGAAATTAGCTATAAAGACCAAAACTGTTTTTTGTGCCAGGCTGTAAACATGTTTATTTCTGCTGTAAAGTTGGGCATTTTAGTGCTAACCCTAACTCAACATGGGGGTCTATGGGGATTGACTCACTTTTGGAGCCAACCTCAAGTGGCCATTTGAGGAACTACAGTTTTTGGCACTTCCGCATTGGCTTCATTTTTCAGCCTCGTAGGTTGCCACTTTATTTTTTCCCCATTTTATATTGAGTTTGCCCAAATAAGTGAAACAGTGCCCCTCCGGGTTGTAACAGCTGGTAAATGTCAGCTGGTGTGTGTGGTCAAACTCGGTGATGGACCCTCACTGAAACCTACTGTAAGGAAGAAAGGTGAAGTTGGCCTTTTTTTGATTGTACAATAGTTAAATATCAAACAGTCAATTGATCACTGTGATGTCACTGAGAAACTGTGGACAAGTCACAGGATAAGAAACTTGAAAGAAACTGCAACACATGCAGTGGGACATTAAATATGACATGGATACATGAGAGCAAGGAGACGGATGGATTGCAACATCAAAAAAATGTGAGTCAAATCTCTCTCTCTGTCTCTTTGCTTGCTGGGTTATTTCCCAAGGGTTAAACGTTTCTCTGTGCCTTTGTGCATTTAACTCATTAGCAGGAACACACAAGGTCATATTATGTTGCCTACTATGCTGTAGGTTGTTTGTCTGGACGCTGAAGCTGGTGTGCTGATTACAGAGACATAATCACAGGTCAGAGCCTGCAGGGCTTTGAATAATTCGGATTTTTTCCAGTTTTAAATTCACTGGTTGTTCAGTCACCTGTTGACTGTGTGTGACTTGAAATGAGCCTGCGCTGAAGGTCTCCTGCCAGCTTCTTCTTCTGTTTTTAAGCTGTGCTGTATAATGAGCTTAAAGTAACTAGACTAGTTTGAAAGTCACATATTTGATACATCCATTGATACCTTTTGATGTGAACATAAACCTTTAGATCTGTTTTGACTGTTCAGTCATTTTAGTTATCAGCACTGTTCTGTACTTATTGTACCTGTATTAGAGTATAAGCTGTGGTACTGTATGTATTTTTGTATGCTAAGAAATACATATATGGTAAATCACGTATAAGTCATGCATCTATGATACATGGATTGTTTGTTTTTGATATGAACATAATGGGATGCTATGTGGTTTGTTGTATTTTATACAATGGAAAGGCACCATAGATTTGAAGGTGGTGTTGGTAAATGTTTCAAACATCACAGAATTGTGAATAATCCTAGAAAATAAACCATATTGGCTGACAGCTAATTTTGGTCAGTGTGCTACAGGAGGGTGTACTGTTCCCTTTGTGGGTAAAGGTCTGCATGCTGCATTATGGCTTTACTAACAGCAGCCACACGCCTCTCCCTTTTATGAGGGAATACTGCAGGATTTCTGTGGTTAGATGCTGGCATTATGTTTACTGCAATTAAAATGGTCAAAATAAGGTAAGACACAGATTAAGAGGTTACATAAAACATAAAAATGATTATATGAAATGAGGATACATAAACATAAAGTGATTAAAAAATAAAAAAAGTGAGAGTTTTTGAGATGCTTTGGAGATAATGTTTAAACAATGCTGTGGCTCTTTCACGAATGCACCAATTTAGTAGCTTCTGGACATTCTTGAGTTGTGTAGTCAAATCTGCAGACTGAAAGGAAGGACATTACATAATCTCAGGTGAGGTTTTAAAATGACTTAGAGCAGACAGTTGGGTAAAACAGAGCAGCATATATAGAGCGTGTATATAAAGTTATATAAGCAAAGAAGATACATGTTGCATAAAGCCACTGTTTTGCAGAATGAAGCTTTCTTTCTTATGCGCATGTGAGCACACATAAATGAGGAAAACAAGAAAATCTAAACAAAAAAAAAAAGTCCCAACCAATATTAAAACCAACAACACCCTTGATTTTCTTTTTGACATCACATTCAAGATTTAAATATAAATTGAATTGTGTGTTGGACTGTTGGTCAAACATAACAAGCAATTTGAAGACATCAGCTTAGGTTGTGGGAAATTCTGATGGAAAATGTTCAGTATTTTCTTTTTTATAGACTAAACAATGAGTCAATTGGGAAAAAAAAGAAACATGAATCAATAATATATATATATGTGTATATATATGATCACAGGGCAAAAGAAGAACCCTTGCTACAACTGCAGTGATGAGATAATAACAAACGGCACAGTTGAAATGGGAGGAGGTATCACTGACTGCAGTGCTGCCTCATGTATCTTTTCTTCTCAGAGGGATTTCAACTCTCACCCCAGGCTCTCTACACCATGATACCCTTGAAATGATACAGCTGTTTGGCATATAACCTGTGAAATCCAATTAAATCCTTTTCATCAATGCGTAATGCGATTTCAATATGATGGAGAAATAGAGAAAAGGTGGAGAAGGAAGGAGGGATTATGAGCAAGGACAAGTCCTTTTATTTACAGTGGAAACCACTTATAGTGATCATGGTTGTAGTGACCAACCGCATATATGGATCTAAAACCTCAGGACAGAATCATTCCTATACAAATGCTGTTTAAATAATTCACTTATAGTAATCAATAGTCCACTCACAGTGTTCATTTTGGGTCTTTTCATACATGAAAAAATATGGAAAAATAAATTAAAACTGCGGTAATTCTATTTTCTTTTTACCTTACTCCTATAATACACTTATGATATGTATTTAGCTGCTGTGGCACCATTATCAGATGTTCTGACGCACCTTTGCAGGGTTGTGTGGAGGTGCAGGGTTGGGGTGAAAATAACCTTTTATTCCTCTCATTCACCGGCTTTCTCGCTACTACTGCTCGTTCTCCTAATCCATGCTCTAGCTTGCTCGACCACTGTTTCTCTCTGTCTCTCTCTCTCTCTTTCTTTCTCTTGTCTTTTTCAAAAGGAGTCGGGAAGCCATCAGCAAAGCCTAACTTTACTTTTAATGTTATCAAACAAAGAGAAATGTCCTCCCCTCTTCCTAGTAATGTTTTTGTCTTCCCTCATGACAGGGTTTTACAGCGTTACAGGTTGCATTTCTCCAAAAGTTTATTCTGGATCAGCTTTCTCTCTTTGGCGCCCAACCCCTCAGACTAACGCACAACCCGTCTGCTGCCGGCTGGTTACCTGAGGCTGATGCTGCGTGCACATTGAAATCATGACAGGAGAAAGTCATTTCTCTCAATGACAAACGTAGTCTCCTTGAAGATTATGACAAACTGCCAAAAACGAGCCAGCGAGATGCAGCAGCGAAAGAACAAGCATTTGAAACAGCTGTACTGTATTTTGAAACAGTCAGTAAATTTCAGTAAAAAGCTGCCCGTTTCATTACTTTATATTCATGTAATAAATATACAAATGTCAATTAGATGGTAATCTGCATGTGAAATTAAGAAAAAGAAAAAAAAATCAGTTATAATAATCATTCGCTAATAGTGATCAATTTGACCCGGATGGATCTTATCACAAGCGGTTTCCACTGTATTATTGGTCTTTTTGGAAGGTGAGAGATTAAAGTTGCAGAGTCTGTTGATACCCCTTTTGAACCCATCCCTCGATATTGTTCTCCCTGCTCTGAGTTTTATGATAACAACAGGGGCTGTCTGATAGCAGGCCATGCCACTGAGAATAACAAATCACACTTGTTTTACAGCAGCATCCTCAAGACCAGGGACAATAGGAGAAAAAAGAGGAGAAAGAAGGAGGGAATTTGATGGAGCATTCAGAGGGTGGGAAGTAATGGGCCGCAGGTGGGAATGAAGCAGAAAACCAGGACAAAGCTTTGGTTTGCTGTGCATGTGTCTTCATTCTCTCGTTTGTATGTCTATCCGCTGCAGCAGAGAGCTCTAAATGACTGAGGAATCTGTTTTGTCTCACTATCCACAGTTTGTCAGCCTCTTGTAAGAAGAAAAGAATTTTGATTCTGTGTTGCACCACTGTATATTCGTTTTCATCGAGTGGCTAGACTTTGTCTCATGGCTTTTCTCAGACAGCATGCTGTCAGAATGAAGCACATGCTTGTTGAAGAGGGAAATCTAGCTTATGAAGACTCAGACTGACTAACAGGAAGGGAGACGGAGACAAGCCTCAGGCACTGACAGTCCCAGGAGCGGTAGTGTGCATGCGTCTATGTGTGTTTGAGTGAGACTGTGCGAGCATGCATGTGTGTGAGTTTGTGTCTTTATATGCATGTGTGTTTGTGTGGTCCCCTTGAGGTTGGCAACAGAGGGAGGATAGAAGTGCTACTGATCATCAGCCCCCAGGCCAGTCACTTGAGACTGACTCTCAATTTATGGAAATTACACACACTCACACACACATACTTGCACTCTCAGAGGGGTGATGCGATCTTAGCTACATGGTGAGAATGTTGCGGAATAACGGGAGGCAGAGAGGAAGCTTCCGATGGCTGCATGTGATGTTTCTTTCTCTCTTTCTCTCTCTCTGGAGTTTCTTTTTCCGTCTGCGGGTCTCTTTCTCTGAAAAGGTCAACTGAGGTGAGGGAAGCAGCCAAGTGTGGGTGACGAGGAAAGAAAGTTGAGGTGGAGGAGAGAGAGGAGGAGCAGAGAGCAGAGAGCGATGGGAGGGAGCTGAGATGAGATGATTTAAAACCTCATGAAATGGGTGGGCATGAAAAGAAAGAGACAGGCTACTAGGATGTTAAATAATGTGTGAAACTTAAGGCGGCCATAGATTTCGACTGGCAGCATCTGATTGTGAGACAGAAAGAAAAATAAAATGAGATGGATGTTGTCAGGAATTCACAAGGGAGGAACGGCGAGATTAAAAGTAGAAAGGCAGGGGAGAGCAAATAGTAAATATATGAAAGAGAATATTATAGAATGTTTTAAGGTACACAACTCATTAGATCAGGCACATTATATCGCCTTTGAGAGATACTTGGAAGCTCACAATAACGATGAAAGAATCAAAACTGACACAGTACATATATATTATAATTACTATTTTCCCCATGTGGGTCCACTGCCATAGAGCCTGATGAGCCTTTTCTTCCTCCACAGGGGCCTCAGGAGGCAATGACACTATATGAGGCCTCCTGAGGTTTCCTGAGTATACAGGAAGGCAGAGAATTTGAAATTGGTCTCTCCATGCAGGGTAGATTTCGGAAGCTCCATATCATCAAACCTCAGTTCAGTGCAGTTCACATTCATTACCCCTTTTTTTTTGGCCAGTAACAGACCTCAACTGGCTGTCTGTAACCTCCATCAGCCTCAGCAGTGCTCTTTCTCCAGGTTTTACAGTTCGTTAATATCAGTAATTTGCACACACTGATATGCAGACACCACACGTTTTTAGTACTAAGTATTAGACTGTGAGCTGTAATTTTAGGATATTTTGCATGACTATGACTGGAATAATTGATGGTAAAATACAGTATGTTGAATGTTGAAGAGGTGTTAATTGCAGAGATGCAAAAAAACTGCAATCATATTAATATTCCTGGTACTATGATTTATTGGCATGATTTATTCTTCTTCTCAGGGATTAAAATGTGCAAAACATCAACTCTTTACCATTAACTTATAGTAGTGAGGGTATTACTGCAGGATATTTTGCATGGATCATGTAAAAATAGACTTGCCTTTTTTGGATTCCTATAAAAAGTGTTTTATTTGAAGTATAATCAAATTAATCAGAGTTAGCATGTGGTCCACCATTCCCAAGGTACAATGACCCAAGCAAGGGTCAAGCAGATTTTCAATATCTTTTTAGATGCATTTGCCAGTTTTTTGTGTTGAATCAATGTGAGAAGTCAGCTTCTTAATTATTCAGAGGAATTAGGAGACCATGTGAGCTTGGTTAAATCAGTAAATTAGTCACTATGAAAAAGCATCACGGTTAAACTGTAAACCAAGAGGTGCTAATGAATATCTTACCTTAGAAACAGCCAGGTCAGCATCGCAGTCTGTCTGTCACTTGGTTGACCACTTTGTTCCAGACTGAAATATCACAAAAATCACTGGATGGATTAATATCAAATTTTGTCCAAACATTCATGTTTTCCAGAGAATGAATCTTTGGTGACCCCTTGACGTTTCATCCAACACCAGCAGTAGGCCAAAGTTTTCATTTATACCATGAAATAGCTCAACATCTACTTTATGAATTGGTCCAAAACTTTGTACAAACCTTCAAGGATCCCAGATTATGTATCCTTCTAGACTTTTCCTCTATCGCCACAATAAGGTTCACATTTGTGGTTTTGATTGAAATGTCTCAGCACGTATTGGATGGATCGTCATGAATTTTGGTACAGACATGAATGAATTGTGAGCTTTGGTTATCCCTTCACTTTCAATATAGTGCCGTCATCAGGTCAAAGTTTTAGTTTGACCAGTACTTTGGTTTTTAACCAAATACCCACAAAGCTAATGGGGGGGGGGGGGGGTTATTCTGGCCACCACTGCCACTGTTTTGTATAGGTTAAGGTTTATTTGGGAATACAGTCATTACCCGTCAATCTGTACATTTACCAATTCAGCGGTCATTATGCACATGTCACTAAAGGTTGCTTGGCTGTGTGTGTGCTGTCATGATGTGTAGGCTTACATGAAATTTTGTTAGTTTTGTGTGGTAGGAGGGGGTGGCTGTCATGGGCCTCTTGTCACCATATTCCACTGAAGTGCACACACAGCTTGTGTGCTTATGAAATTAGCTGGTTTTTATTTTGGTGATGACTCTCACTCTCTCCATGCTCTTTGCTCTTTGCATTGCTAAGGCTGGACTAGAGTCTTAATTTTTGTTTCAGAGCTGTAATTGTCATAGGTAGCTTTTGCAGTACTACAGGAGAGAGCACAGTAAGCTAGGCTGGTAGTTTGCTTTTTTTCCCAACGAGGGAAGGGGGATCAGAGAGCCAAGGTTTAAGAGTCACGGTTCGCTACGGATGCCAACAATGCTCACACTGCTCAGGACAGATTACAAACCCATTTAAACTCAGGCTTGTTATGTTGTGACATTTTGGTTAAATTAATCAGCTTTTGCTTCAGCAACATTCTTGTTTTTGTTCATTAAGTCTGAATTAGGAAATGCTTGTGCTACGCTGTGATGTGCTCTGACACAGACATTGAGCGAACCCTTTTTCTGTTAAGAGTGTGTAATTAACAAGTTTGTAATGTGTTTTTGTGTTATAGTACGGGTTGTTAAGCATTACCTTAATATGAGGGGCTCTTTTGTCTCATAGTGGTATTGGCATTTTTACTGTGTAAAAGTATAGTTTTCAACCACGTTTAAAGTCGTCCCCCCCCCCCCCCCCCGTTCTGGCTACAGGGCTGTGCTAATGTGGCTGTAGACTCTTAGTCTTGTGTCTAAAGCAGTACGGTTTTAGGACAACATCACAGCCTTACTTTTTAAAGCAGAACACTTCCAGCTTCAATCAGAGTCTTTAATCAAGGCCCAAACCTTCCTAAATTTGCCCAAGGCCTTCATCTGGGCATACACACTGTGCTTCCAGCTTTATCCCTTCCCATCCCACTGTTTGTCCCAGCCTCACCCCCAGTTCAAGACTGATTTTCAGGTTCAGTTCCAGCTGATACTCCCTCTAACCTGACAATAAAATACTAATTATCGTCCTTGCTTTGTGGCATGGCATTTATATCTGTTCTGACAAAGCCTCCTTTTTACTCTCCTCCCCTCTCTTTCTGGCCTCACCTCGCAGTCACACCAGTGGAGCGAGAAGCTGCTCTCTTTCTTAAATGGATTAACGCTCTGATGGAAGTGGCTGGGCTTGGTGAAGGTGTGTGAGAGGCGTGTGACTGATGGAATTAACCATCACAACGACAGGGTGAGAGGGGTTGAACGTGGGTGTTGAGCGGTGACTGATGGAACAGTCCGTTGCTAGAGGGAAAGAATGGATGAGAAAATGTGATTGATAAGACAAACACTTGGCATCAAGGCTGGAAATGACTGTTATGTGGGAGATGGAGGAAGCATTGCACTGACTTCAGGGGTCAAATGGAAACAGGGAAACAAGAAGGAAAAAAAGGGATGAAACCTTTGAAAACAAGAGGAGAGGAAAAGTGTGAGAAGAGGGACGAGAAGAGAAAAAGGGAGAGTGAAAGGCAAGGAGAGACTAATCATAGTTGAGAGGAAAAAGAAGGCGATAAGCAGGAGATGGAAGTTGCTGCAGGAGTTAGAGGACGTTTGTATGCAGTGTTATGATTTGCAGACGAGGGCCATGGCGGTGTTGTGATGGATAGCAACATTGTGTGAGGCCAGGGCACATTCATGCAGATGATTAAGACCACACACTGGATGGATGGTTAGAAGCAAGATTCTTGTGTTCATTTAGATGGATAGAAACCCCTGCCTCATACCAATGAATGGCAGCAGAAAGAAGTATTCAGTAGGATGCACACTGAGGGGAAACATCAAAAAACAGTCTGCAGTATACCCAATAAATTTCCATGCTTCTCTCCAGCCAAACACCAGCTCAGCAGGTAGAGCCCAATAAACAAGAGTGAAACAATCGTCTATCTAATTAATTGAGTTTGGTATTGTTAGAGGTATTCTTATAGATTTGCTGCAGCTTTATTGACTTTTTTCATATTTGCACCTTGAGGGTCCTGAGTCTCTGTGTGCATCTAGTTTGGTTTGAATGAAACAGACAAGGTGAATTGAACAAACAGGCTGCATTAGCTGTGACTGACAGATGAATACCAGATGAAAAATGTAGGCCAACAGGGTATGTTATCGTTTCTCTCCATGTATGTGTTTTTCTCAACAGCTGAGACTGGGAGATTTTGTGTTTTTAGTCACTATAAGCTACAACAGGAATGAGATTAAGGCTTCTGCTGGGAAATTCTCTCCAGATAGCTTGCATATCACTTGACTGACTTTATTGTCCCTGTGGTGATATAATCCCAGTGCACATCGACAAACATGCGCACACTTGAACGCACGCTTGCACACACGCATGCGCACCCACCCACATACAAACACAAACCTTCTTACTGCCCTAACTGAGCAGTTGATCCAGCTGTCCCTTATCTTCCTTCCTGTTGCTTGTTTAGAATTCAGCTTGCAGACAAAAAGCTTGATCCCGCTCTATTCTGTTGGGGTGTTTAAATCCTGCATCTCACACGCCTAACCTCGGGGTACACTTCAACTCAATTTCACACTTGCCAGCTGCTAGAATGTCCTAATTCAATTTAACCTGTTTGAGGAAGCGAAGGCTTGCTCTCTGGGGAAAGTTTAGAAGGCACAAGAAGGAATGGTTTCGCCAGCTTTGGTCAGTGGCCTACAGTTGCATTGCTCACTGAGTAGATATCCTATCCCTTTAGGCTTGAGGTAGTGCACCTGAAAGGCCAATGTGATTCCATGATTGCATTCACAGCAGTCATACAATGATCGATACATGGATTATGCTTGAGCCGGAACAAACAACACTTCAGCTGATCCCTGTTTATTGTACCATAGTGTTGTAACATGTAGCGACATACAATTAACAACTAAGCAACAACTCACAAATAAGCACTTCTTTCCAGAGAAAAGTGCTTAGTTGTGCATATAGCACTGAAATATTATATTTAAATGATTCGACAGCAGATTTCATTGGGACTATTTCTCCAGTATTAAGTCATTCCTGGTCTGAGAATAATAATGCTTTTAGCATCACATTTCAAAACTTTTTATTGCCATTGAATAAATGGCACATGAATAGATCGTACTAGAATAAGTTAGAAAACAAGTAATTAAGTTAAACTCACCCTTACATTTTCATCTGTATTTTTAAAAAATTACAGTAATTTGTGGTTATGCACTGAGACTGAATATATTTAATATAAATGTATTAGCTGGGATCTTGACTAGCAAAACTTTTCATATAATTATGTTGTTTAGTCTTGATTAATGAATATGTTACAGAATTATGTTAGAAAATGTGTTTTGCTGCCACTGAAGAAATGAAAGCGTCACCAGATGTCTTTATTGCAGAAATGGACAACACAGTGTCCTGGAACGTCCTGGCGAGCCAAAAAACTGTATGAAATGTGTTAACAGACAGAACATTCTTCTGTGGTCCAAAAACTGACTCTTGCCTAGAGCTTCACAGGAGAGCAGGGGAATAAATGATGAATGAAGAAATTATTATTATAATTATCTGGTTTTATTTTAGCCTTTAAATGACTTGTAATTAGCTAATGTTAGTTAGCTACAGCTCATCTGTTGGCAACTGTTGCCTTTTCTAATTGGCATAACTGAGAGTAGGCCTTTTATACAGTAGACAGAAGCACAGGTGTTACTATTAATGTTAACGATGGCTCAGTTGTAACACCATGGCCATGTGACAGTGAGCCAGCATGTATAACACCAGGACTCTAAAACTAAAGCTAAATGTAATTCAACCACCATCAGTGTTATTATTTATACCTGTGCTTTTCCTACTGTGACATGTCACAATGTCAGTTGCCTGCTAAAAATGGGTATCTTGCCACCTGAATGTTTTGAACGTTGCTCTTTGATAAGAAAAAAGAGAAGGAGAAACTTTGGTAATAGATTTGTTTGACTCAGGGCTTACCAAAATACTTCACACATTGCAACAAGATGTAAGATAAAAACAGGTGTCTGAACCAACCTTAAGCTGCGGCTATGTCAGGGTTAGTTTTAAGTCACCTTAAATAGCCTAAGCCTTTCTGATAGCAGACCTTTTGACTTGTTACAGCAAGCACAGGTGTGAGGAAAAACATTAATGATGGCTCTGTGTGTCTCAGCCAGCATTCACAATACCAGAAACCTGGAGCTTAGAGGGATTTAGTCATTGTCAATGGGCTTCTCATGTTAAAATGGCTGCCATGAAAAAGTCTTTTGATGCAACCATTTATGTGAGTATACTCATTATTTGTTTGAAACGTTCTGTGTAGACAGAGGTGTGAAATAATAACAACCTCTATGAGAGCTGTTAGCCAGGATTGTAGTGAAGATTTCCTAACTATGTTGATCTTGATTCATGAGACGAGGCTTTGAAATCAAAGAAATAGTCTCGTCATCAGGGGTTAGGTTTTGGCTTTGCTCATTGCTGGAGGTTTTGGTCTTGAGCTTTGCAGCAAATGACTTCTAACAGAATTTTCAACTCTCAGAAAGCGGGTCTTAAGATTCTTTAATGAGATTCAAGCATGTTACCATAAGTTGATAGTACATCTTTAGATTAACTAAAGAGAGAGAGAAAGAGAACACTATATACATGGGAATAAGTTCATCTCTTTGTGATTTACTGATTCAGAATTTGTATGTACACATAAAACCGGAATAGGGCAGAGTAGGAGATGGAATTGCATTGCATGTTTGCAGCAATTTAAATGAATGTCTGGTGGTCATATTGTTCATTTTGTAAAGTTAGGCCATGTGAAATGCTGTTACTAGTCTCACAAACATGACTTCTTGACTGATCCTGTAGTAGTATTTGCTTTGGAGCAATGCCCGAAGCCAACCAGAGAATTAAAGCAAATGCTTCCTTCTGTAGCACAAGCATGTTGACTGTGTTGAAAGAGGCATTTTAATTTGAATCTCTGGATTGACTCAGTCAAATCAACCCTGCCCTTGGCCTCTGAGCAGAACACTACAACAGAAATTACATTCCCCGGCACGGCTTACAGAGGGTCAACCAACCATCCAAACATTCACAGAATCTCCCTGCCAGAAAGACATTTGCCTAACTGAGAACTAGTGGTGTGCTCTGCTGACATTTCCTCAGTGACAGTGAGCCAAAGCTACATGTCATTGGCTCTTGATGTCTCCCTCTCCTCCTTCACATCCATTGTGGATGTGTCTATTGCTTCACTCAGGAAGACAGGTGTTGGCAGGACGGGGACAGGTTCTCAAATGTTTGTGCTCTTTCAATGAAAGCAGATGTTCTCACTGTGAATTCACATGTGCGCATACTCGCACATTCATACATGCACAATCCAGTGTCTAGGGAGTTTGCCACAGCTCTGTTGTTTGTCTTTTGTTATCAGCAGAAAACAGGGAGGGCAAAAACATTTAGTTTGGAATGTCTACAATCATTTAAAGTCGGGTTTCAAGCTCTTTGGGTGAAGTTGATGATTGGTGTTAGATATACTGCAGTTGTAGTCCAGTTTTTACTGCTGGTGCTGAGCCTTAGTTTTGGTCAGATTTTAGTCCCTTGAGTTTTATTACTTTAAGTCTACTCAACAAAAACTTAAGACATTTTAGTCTTTAAGATCAATTAAGTCCAATTATCTGTTTCTTCAATTAACCTGTAATGGCAGATATCATTACTGACAGAGACATAATGCATTCAGTAATGTTGATGCTTCTTGTTAATGGAAGTGTGACAGGTCAAGTGGCCAAGTCAAATTCTGAACAAAAGATATATATTATATTAAGATATATATAGATGACACTAATAGGCTACAGTCTCCACAAATTAATGCAGGTTGTTGAATAAGACTTTGCATTAAAAGAGTAGTTGATTAATTAATTTGTCCATCCATCCGTCTTTCACATTTTTGTGAAAGACAAAATGTAATACCTTTTGTTTTTTTCAAAGGTAACTTTTTACTTAGTTTTAGTTGTGTTTTTATTGTGAAAAAAAGGTTGTTAGTGAATATTTTTGTCATTGTTTTCATTGACACTGATGTAAAAGGATTCTGTGAAACAGAAAGAAAATGTACTTGATCTTCCTTACATGTTTTGTTGGAGCCACTTTTTTCACAACTGAAAGCATTTGGCTTTGAGAAAAACCCAACTCCATTTACATTTTAATGCATTTCCATACGTGCATTGGTGATTTTCATATAAGGTGCTCGTATCAACAGCACGTTCATTTAAAAAAGCTGATGATGCCTTGCAAGTTAAGTGAGTAGGTTTGACTTTATGATTTAGAGCACACATGCTATGAGGAGTCTAACGGAGAAAAAAAGGATTTTAATTAAATTCAGGGTTAGAATACCTTTACACTGAGTGCAGTCTGGAGCTCTTTCACTCTCATAATTCTTTGACTGTAGTTCAATTACTCCAGTAAATCTATTTTTTTTGCTTGGATTAGCTTTCTACATCAGGCAGCAGCTCATCACACATCCGTTATTATTATTAACGCTTTGAAATGTGAGATATGACCCTGTGTGAGTGTGTGACGGTGTGTGCGTAACGGAGAGAGTCTGTGTAAGAAAAAGCCTTGTGTGTGCATATGTGTGTATGTATATGTGTGTACATGTGGGTGCGCCTGATGGATTTTCAATTTCATTTCCTATGCACACGCTCCGTCCACCAGGGCAGTAGATGAGATTGAGCCTTTACCGCTGGTTCTGAAATTGGGCCGGCCCTGCTGGACTCACAGCTCCATTTAAATGCATTAAAGCAGAGAGAAAGTGGCTCGTACATCAAGGGTTTTGACATGTGGCGGTGTGACAGCCCACAGCTCCGAGAACGATTGGCGTTTGACATGCAAGGATCTCAGGAACATCTATTAACAGCCGCTACATACATGAGCTAACTGATGACTAGGTCAAGCCTTAGATTAACAGTGTGAAAAGGAATGCTGCTGTGGCTTGTTTGATCGTTATCGAGTAACCGTCATTCTCCTGCATTATTTCACTGAAACTGTGTGACGGGTGGCGATCGATCTTTATCGCTTGACAAGCACCTAAGGCCTTGAATTAGCTATTACTATCTCCTGTCATGGGTGCTGTCAAAAATGGGGCTTCGAGTTGATATGGTTGACAGGTATTTGGGGTGATGAGTTGACAGGTCCTGGTGTTAATGGTGGTAAAAAGACGTCCACCACATCAGCTTCGAGCTGCATATTGGACATGTATATAGTATGTGGAAGGTGTTTGCTCTGCAGAGGGGGGAGCTGCAATCAGTGGGTGGTAACTGGCTGTGAAACTGAGTCAGGAATGCTGGCGATCATGATTTGTACTTAAGGTAGAATGCTTGATTCCAGTGCAAAGCCCAGAAAATGCTAACGAGAGCTTTAGGACATTAGATCTCATTTAGTTGTCCTAATATTGCGTGACTCCATGTAAAGTGTAGTAGACACAAAACTTAGCCTTGAATAATCGTATCTGTGTGTTAAGAAAAAAAAAAATGTTTTACATCAACATTTTATTACCTCTGATGGAATATGCTTGGAGAATACTAGATATCTCAGCAGTTAAAATCCCAACCCCACACACAATAAAACACATTTTATTGGCACATGTACTGTATCCTGGAAAGCAGTTGTAAAGCAGATGCCTGATAAACCTCAGGATAAAGGCTGAGTCTGCAAGACTCACAAGTCAGCTCAAGTACATGTAATGCAGCAATCTCAATTTATAAGCACTTAAACAGCAAAACGCTATTCAGAGGAACAAAAAATGATGACAAGGCCAGCAGAACTGCTCCTTTCAGAAGTAAGGTTTCTGAGTGAATGAGAGAATGCATGACAACTGCCTGCCAAAAGAAGACGAGACAACATATTGGAGAAACAACAGGATGAAGATAGAGCTCAATTCTAGCTGGAATTTGCCTTTAGGCACAAATGTGGGGTTATTCATCACGAGTACAGTAACACCAGAAAATAGAGGTACTGTCTGGCGGAGCTCTCACCACAGACCCGTTTTGACAAACTGGATACAGGAAGTCAAGGATTTTTGGAGTTCTTCGAATGGCTGGTAATGCGTGGCCTCACACATGAATGTTTGTCATTGTGTAGCTTGCATCCCTGAGGGCAGACTTTAAGAGAGTCTTAGAAATTGTCAAAGTGTTTTCCAGTATTGCCCTTGATTTGTAAGCAGCCTTGTCAAAAAGCCTAGTTGGTTTTCACACAGTTAACCTGAATCCGTGCTGTAGATATGGTTGTAATACTTCTCTTTCTCTGCTTCTTTGTGTTTATGTAGAATAGAAAAATCTTCAAAATGCGGAGAGAGTTGACTGTGCGGTATCAAAATCTGAATATACAAACAAAGGAACTAACAGCTTGAGGATATAAAGCCAAAATGGAGAAGCTGTGGGATGACACCCTGGAGCATCAAAACAGCCAATAACGCATTTTTGCACTGTTTGTTGTGCCAAATCATTTTGAATTCAGCCTCACATGTAAAGAAAAACCTTGGTGAAAGAAGATCTAACATTTGTAGCTATTATGTGTTCAACAGTATCCTTGTCCCCCCTCTACCTCCTTACATTGTAAAGGAGGTAGTCTGAATACCAACAAATTTCATACATGTTCTATTTTGCCAGAACAGCATGAGAGCTCTTTTGTTTACCAGCCTTCAGAGCTTTGGTCAGATAAACACCCACACTTTTGAAACACCAGGCACTTTGTGGCCAGTATGCAGCATTGTGAGGGGGAAAATTGTAGTTATTTTAACTTTAGATGCTGACTTTAACCACTGCTGCCATTTCCTTTTCCACTTCCATCTATTACTCCGTATGTGCATTGCTCAATCTATACTCTACCTCCTGCACACAATGGATGGAACTGTGTTCACATGGCTGTTTAGCTGAAAAGGCATAATATAGCAGTTGTTTGATCAGGCGCTGTTCCATTTCCACTGGAAGGTTATAGTGGGTTACATATATTTCCTTACACTAACACTCCACTTCTCTCTTTCTCTTTCTGTTTTGGTAGGCAGAGGTATACTAGCCATGTTAGAATCACATTTGTTATTTTCCTGCAACCATATCTGTCCAAGAACCAATACCTGCAGCAAAAAATATTACGGTTCTCCTCTATTGTTACTGAGATGATTACAGAGGCACATCTTGGCTGAAAGGTCTGCAGGAACAATATGAGAGGCCTCTGTGAACAGGTGCTGTTTTTTTTTGTTCCTTGGAACAAAAAGCATGGCTATCTGGGCAGAATGTCTGTGGAGACCGGGTGGTAGTGACCTGTAGGGGCTGTGGGAGGGGACACTGGTGGGAACGTTGACAGACTTCGCATCCAAGAGAGAGTCTCTCGGCAAAATACAGCCACACATGGACAGAGCAGGCAAACAGCGAACCATTACACGCTTGTTTAATGTCCCTCCTTCTCAATCTCTCTGTCTTGTCTCCCTGCCCATTGCACCAGATGGTGCGTCTGCCACCTCATGGCAGAGGTTTGTGTGTACGTGTGTGTGTGTGTGTGTAACAGAAAGAAAGAGTGGCGGTCAGAAAAGAGTGCAGAGTTAGATTGTAGGCCCTCACAGTCAGTCTCCTAATCGCTGCGTTGCCTGCGGCGTCTTCCCAGAGAATACTAAATTGTTCTCTTTAGATTTCATTCAGAGAACTTCCTGGAACCATTCATGTCCCCGCACTGCCATTTACAAACAGGTCTGCTGGTACAATTGGCTGTGATATCCCCCAACCATTATGTGATTTCTCTTTTCACAGCCACAGAATAATGACAGAGATTTGGTACTCAAAGTTTGGAGGATTTTTTTGTGCCGATTTTTGTTTCTCTGTGTTGAAGGTCAGAGTGTTGTTTGGCTGAGCCACCTGGTGACAAACCTGTTATCAAAAGTAATACAAAGACACTTTTCTTGACTTTTAATTTGAGTCTTTATTCTCACCAAATGGTAATGACAGTCAACACAGGTACTTCATATTCCAAAGGGATGCACTTTGTTTTAAAAACCTCAAAGAAACCAAAGAGAATTAATTAACCATGTGTCTCTTAATTCTATAATTATGGTTTCATAGAATTCAGTCTGTGTACTTACTTTAAGCAAATTAATGGAGACAAGTGTAACCAATTTGTTTTTATTGGACCCAAGTGGTGAAAGCTTCAATTATAATTCTTAGATCAATGATGACCACCTTGAAAATATTATTTAACTCTTTGGTTATGTGCTAAAAGTTGACACACTGTTTCTAATGTATTAACAGCAAGGCAGGCATTAGTCCAACCTTTACTGACTCCTCTCAGAATGATTTTTTTCTTTTCACTTTATCTCACAAATTACTCTATTGAGAAATGATTAATCAGGGAGCATGCAATCAAAGGAATTTTTCTTCTTCACTCTACTTGTGAATCCTCCCTCACTTCCCTGCTCCACAGCCTATAGTTTCAACTTCCCTTCCTCACCGACGTCAACCTGCCACCGTACAGTTTTTTCTTTGCCTTTTTAAAAAGAAAAACTGTCTTCCATCAGCTAACTTAAAGATCCTGGGGTATCATTTATAAAACAGTGCATAGGATCCATACTAAAAGAGTACGTGCACACAAAAGCCGAAAATGGCGTGCCCCCCCCCAAAAAAAGATTTGTAAAACTGTCCGTACACACGAATATTCTCCTTATAAATCACAGTCCACCTGGTGCGCACATGGATCAGCCTCATATCCAGCCCTCTACACGCCCAGATTCAACCATAAATGATTGATGCAAAAGTATTCATGAATATTGATGCACATGTGTTTCTTTTGCCAGACCAATCAGTCTCTCTGACTTTAGACGCCTGGCCAATCAGTGTTGAGAGTCAGCGTACATGCCCTCTCACTCGTCACTTGCAGGACCGCCGTCGTGAACGGACTTTAACTGTTTTACTTCCCCGTTTTTTTGGATTTCTTGAAGTTATGTGTTATGTGTGTAATCCAAAACATCCACAACTTCAATAAACATTCCTGTGGATCGTAAAGTCAGTAAAGTCAGTAAAGTCCGTAAAGTAAGTCCATATATGAGTGCAGGTGGTGAAGATATGCCTGTGAGGTGACTGGAGAAGGCAGAATGTGTGTGGCAGCCACCGCAGATTCTCCAATGTGCTGCCTGACAGTCGTGTTCACTGCAGCAATTTTACACACATAAACTATACGGAAACTGAAATCATACCTGGTGATATATGCACCGTATTAGAAGATATTAGAAATCTATTAGCACTCTGTTCTGCAATTGTTTTTAAGTTATATTAGTTTAAGTTATTTGACGTCATCTTGGATTTCTACAACCGATGACGATCATTTCATCAGTTAGTTAATATGGTTGAGGTGAAAAGGAATCAGTAAATCTAGGGTTAATATTGGGGGAAAGGAATGCCAGACTTTCCTGAATCCTGCCACCTGCCACATCCTGGCATCATTCATCTCAGCAGCTGCTGTGCTGCTCCACAACTGACCCTCTCCTCTGCACTCCGGCTGAGACAGCACTGATGAGATGTTGAGCAGACTCTGATTTAAGATTTGAGTTGGCTTATATCTTTTCAAATTGAAAGATGTTCATGCAATAGTTACGGCTCACTACAAGCACAGGTACAGATAACACTGCTGGTTTGAATGTTTATGATAATGTGGATCTATAATTCATGTTTGATATTTAAGTGAAATTAAATATGTGAGAGGATTATTTTATAATCTGGCTTCAATTCACCACCTCAGGCCTTCAGGCTCCGGATTGTGTGTATGCAACGGTTATAAATGAGACCCCTGTTCTGTAAATCCAGTGCTGTTTGTATGTGCAGCCATCAGATTCATTGATTGTCTTTCATTTCACTAAAAAAGATCGTCATCTCAAATCTCCCATCCTCTCTGAAACTTTTATCAAATCCTATTACCTGCACAAAATTTAAGATCTTTAAGATTATTTGACAAGTTCTTGTTATCCTGATATTTTTACAAAATGTTGGTACATACTGTTTATGAAATGTGAAATCTACATCCTGATAGATTAGTAGACTGTGTATTAAATCTCCTTCTTCAGTATCCACTGTCCTTTCTCTCAACTGCATGTCTGCGTGTTTTGACAAATTTAAGGACAGGTCAAGTTAAGTTTGTATCTGATGGATTTGATATTCATTTTTTTTTTTTTTAACCTTAATTTGTTCAGGGGAATTTCTCTGGGAGCAATGCTTCTTTCTTTTCAGGAACGCCCTGATCACAGACACACAGTTACACATTCACAGTTGGAAGCTGCCCCAGTACAAACACAGTCTGATCTGCTGGCTGCTGAGCAGCTCCACTGGAGCAGTTTTGGATTAAGGGCCTTGCTCAAGGGCACCTCAGTGGTAGTAATGAGGTGCTGCCTCTTCACTTTCCCCACCCAGATTTATCCTGGGAGCTGATTTATCCTGCCGGTCCGGGGGATTGAACCTGCAACCCTCCGGTCACACAGCCTAACTCATTCAGATGTCCTGCCTACCTCAGGACAAGGCCAGCAGAGCTCTGATAATGCTTCAACATTTAGTATAATGTCCATAAGTAAAGCAACAAGGCCAACCGATTCCTGATATTACTTCATTTGTTAAGTGGATTGGCTTCTTCTTTTCCAGCCAGAGGCAGGCAAGGTTAAAACATCACTTTATCACAGCATCTATAATGGGAGTGTTTTGCATTTAGAGATGCAGGATCATGTAGGGTTGGTTGGTAGGGAGAGAAATGAAACAAGCAGAAGTATCCATCACCCCTGGTGCTAGCACAGCACCACTGCCACCCCAACACGCTCTCATCCTCACACGCGAGACACACGTTCTGAGTCGCACACATGTCCGTGCACCTCTGCCTCTCTGTCTACCGCTGTGTGGGTGTCGCTCCGTCAGTCAGCATGAAGGGCAGACCTGAGCATGGTGGGATCAATCATTCTCCAGGACACACTGGCAGTGTAAACCTTTGATAAAGAGTGTCGTTCGCAGCGAAACCCCCGTCAAGGACTTATTAAGGGCCTGACACTATGTGATTAACGAGAGCATCGGGGCCGCCAAGCTGGGCCACTGCGGGGCTTAGAGGTAGGGGGTAGGCAGGTTTTCATTTCCTAGGATGGTGACGGAGTGCTCTGCAAACACCTGCCCCTACTCTGCCTCTGATTGACTCTGACCCCGATATTCTTACCCTAACCATCTCACTCCTCATGCCTCAACCTAACCAACAAAGGCAACGAGTACTACCCAATCAGAGGCAGAGTAGGACGGGTCTTTGGAGAACATGCCATCACCATCTTAGGAGACGAAAATCTGCAGGGGGTAAGGAGATGAAAGGGTAGCACAGTACTGTACAGGAGACAGACAAGAATAATATCATAGGCACCTCCACTCACACATATATTCACAGTTTTAAAATTTAAATTAATGCACATACTCTATACACACAATACACCCTCAGAGTCTATACTGAAACAAAAAGAAGAAAGGGAAAAAAATTCCATTGAGTAGCTGCTGTTTAGTTTTACTATGAAGAACATCATTATCTATCATAACAAGACTTTGCATTATTCACACAGGATAGACATGAAAACGTGACATATGTCACAGTGCTTTGTTTACATTTATCACTCAGATTTCAGTTTGTATTCACAGCACTATACCCTATTAGCTGAACTCTCACCTCATGTAAAAGACTTGCAGCTTTGAATTTCAACTATGTTTCCCTCCAAGTGGAAAGTAATGTCTTTTGCTGAAATTCATTTTGTCTCGCTTTGATTCGGACTGAATTATTGAAGACGGCTCTGTCAGAGCCATCTCAGTCGGCACAATGGGGTTGCAGAGGGCAGGGTTGGTGTGCAACAACTTCCGTGAACTCCAGAGAGTGTGTTGCATACTTGACAACTCATGCTCAGCTGGCGGCGCACAAACAGCCATTTAACCAGCCAACAGATAAGACATACAGGGTCTTAAGGATGCGACCAGTCGGTGATACGTGAAGATGCTGCTGCACCGCGCTCAGTGAATAATAACTGTGTCGTCTGTAGCACCAGGTACTGATGAGAAGCAGAAGCAGAGAAGAAAAAGAATGCCAGATGTGAAGGAAGCAGGGAAGGAGGGAAGAAGAAAGAAACATTAAAAAATATAAGGGAAGAAAGAAACCCCCTATACACACAGACACCACTCACATTGTTCCAACACAAGCCCCCTAATTTTCATTAGTGAAGGGCACTGCAGTTTGATATTACGCATGATTTCTCACTTTGCCCTCTGCGATTGAGATATAGAAATGGGGTACAGGAATCTGAGAGACAAGATGACAGAGAGAGAAGAGAGCCAAATCAAAAGAGAAATGAGAAATGCGATAGAGAGGGGGGATTAGCCGAAAGAAATAGTGTAGGGGTGTGAAAGAAAGACATACCACAGAACAAGAAACAGGTGGACAAATTGATGGTTTAGTGGTCTGCATCACTGAGTAATACGATCTGTCACAACAGAGGTGCTCTCCAATAATTTACACTCCTTAATATCCACTGTATTTCTGTAGCGACTTCTAGCCAAACCTATATTTAACTTTAGAATTGTGGCCAATAAAGTGAAATTATTGGTGCATTTCACTCAGCAATGATGCACGCAGCTCTTCTTGCTTCAGGAAAGGCTCCCAAAAATCCCAAGAAGTTTCCAAAAATCCCTGCTTCGAGATATAGCAGCAGGAACATCGAATGTGTGTCATCCACCCTCAAGATGTTCACCTGTCTCTATGTTGCTACATTATGAGTTGTGACTTGCACTGTGGTACAGTGAACTTGTTAAGAGGAAGGCTGTGTACCAACACGGTTCACTGGTAGTTGTAGCCTGTCATCCCTGTAGGCTGCTCACCAGCTTTCCTCCTCGTTGTTGGCTGCCTTATCAGAATGCATGAAACATGACAGGACCTGCATCATTATCTGGCCCCTTCACTGTTAGGATGTACTGTATGTTGCACAGGCTATAGTTGTAGCGAGAACCTGCAGGGGGAATAAAGTTAGTGCAGCACTGCCTCCAGAGCAGACAGACAGAATATCCACACACATTTACAAATGCACATATACATGCATACATGCATTCATAAACACAGGTGCCAATGACAAACACACCTGCTCATGTATTGAGTGAGCACTCTGTCTCTTGAGATTATATATTTTTAATAAGTTCTCCCCATTGCCGCATTGTTTCACGCTTTGCAGGAAGTGCCTGCAAGGCATGGAGGTTGCTTGCTAGTAAGGTGAAACGAGCTGCTGTATGAGTTATTGATGAAGCAGCCTATGCATGAAGCTCCCATTCTGTAGAGCAGCATAGCTATGCTCTGCACATGCAGCTATAACAACACCAGGAGTGATGGCAACACTGTCAGATGTCACTGTCAGATGTGATAATGGTGTATGCCATGTGTAGGTTTACAGTTGGTGTTCAGAGCAGTGACAGTGGTTAAAGTATTCATGTTGAAGGTCACTGTGGAGCTGTTATGTTTGGTCGAGGTATACTGTATTTCTCTGGTAGTGTTATTGGAATTTTAGGGTTTACTTTTTCTATGCACCACAGTATGTTTTGTTTCTTTTTGTTTACATGTTTACCACAAATACCCTCAGCTCAGCATAATTCTGTATTCTAAACCCCAAGTGAGAATCTTACAGGACTATGTATTAATCTAGAACCAAACATAACTCTTCTTGGTTCTGTTGTTCAAGCGGAAATTAAATTAAAAAAAAAACTAAAACACTGAAATATCAGTATAATATATATATGTGTACCTTGTACCTACAATTACAAGGTGCTGCATCTCAAAAAGGCCCATTATTTAACATTGTGTAATGCAGCTATTATATCAATTTAATGGTTGATCTGCTAGAAGAGGATTTTGACAGCAGTGATCTACTTCCCATCTGAGCCGCACAGGAGTGCCACCATATTTTTTTGGTATTCAGCTTTAAATTACAATGGCTTTTGACCGCAGTGTTTACATGAGCTAATCAAAAAGCACATTTTTTATGATTACATTAGCAAGTCTTCCAGACTACACAATTACACAGTAGAATGGTTTTGAATTAATAAAATAAAACGAGATAAGCAGAGGTCAAATAAACAGATTATGATTTTGCAGATTGTTGAAGCTTAAGAATTGTCTTTGGGAAATAATAAATACACACTAAGCAAACTTCAACAATCCATCCACAGTTTCAGAATACATTTTAACTCATGTTAAGCTGTCATATGCTGTCTGTGTATCATTAATAGATCTGTCAGAAGATTATTTAAAGCATATTACAGAGGCTAAATGGTAATGCAATTTAATGTTTCAACCAGTATGTCCATTGTGGGAAAAGCTTGTTTTGTTGAATTGTGGGGAGTTTTATGGAGGACTGAAACTGCCAAAATCAAAAATAAATAAAGAAATGACTCAATAAATAAATTAATATGCCATTAAATGCACCAAAAACAATGTGAGTAAATTGATATTTCTGTTTTAATGTTTCTGTATTCATTTACCTTTGTATAAATTCCCCTATTTATTTACTTTTCCATTTAATTTATTAATTTATTCACTTTTAGATGTATTTCTTTCTTTCTTTATTATTTGCATTTCCCCCGTATTCCCCAAATTTATTTTTTTCTTTTTACATTTCTTTATGCATTTCTGCTTTTCATTTCTGCTTTTCATTTTGCAAATGAGGGGGCTGTTATTCAAAGTGTGTCATGGGGTCAACTTTTTGGTTGAACGACATCAGTGCATAGATGACTATATGGTGTCTGAAGTTGAGTAATGGGAAACACTAATTCTGAAGGACGATGAGTTAACAGTTTGGTTCAAGCATAGAGGCTGTATTATGTGTAGCTTGGAAAATATAGCAATATGGGGTACTGAATTTGATTAAGTTACTGTTCAAGACCACAAATGAGACAAGAATTAGCACAACACACCAACTCTCTCTCATTCGCTCTCTTCTTTACTTTCTCTTGCTGGAGATAAATAAACAGAAATCAGCTGTTGGTTGTTTTAGAAGCGAGGTGGCCATCTCGCAACTCAGGGATCCCATTTTACCCTTTTCTCTTTTCGTTATCAGATCTCTTTTGCCAGGACTGCTGCTGCTGCTGCACCACCACATGCCAACCACAGTGCACCACAGGACAGAAAGACATGTTGCTGAGGTCCACTGTTTTCACAGGGCAGCCAGGTGCGGTGTTGGTGCTGGGAGCTGCTGAGACGAGAGAAGCTGGTGTTGGTGGATGGTGCTAACATCCAAAATGTCTCGAAACTACATTTCAAATGGTACCTTGGCAACATGTCTAACCATTCTGTGCTGAGCTGTGGCCGGCATACAGCAGTGCGGCACCTTGTTGCAGCAGCAGCAGCTGCAGCAGTCCCAGGAAAAGAGATCTGACAAAGAAAAAAGAAAAGGGAGAAATTGGGATCACTGAGCTGCCATACAGCCGCCTTACATCTAAAACAACCAACAGCTGCTTTCCATTAATTTATCTCCAACAGGAGGAGACAGTAAAGAACAGAGCGAATGAAAGAGAGTCGATGTGTTGTGCTAATTCTTGTCTCATTTGTGGTCTGATAAACAGCAAATTCATCAAATTCAGCATATCATAAATTCACCATATCTTCCAAGCTACACATAATACAGCCTCTATGCTTGACTCAAACTGTTAACTATAGTCCTTCAGAATTAACATTTTCCCATTACTCAACTTCATACATCCACATAGTCATCTATGCACTCTGCTGTCATTCAACCAACAGGAAAAAAGTTGACCCCATGACAAACTTTGAATGACAGCCCACTCATTTGCATAATGAAGCAGGTGTAGGACACCATGCTTTCTTTTCTTTAAGCCCTTTAGATGAAACAACCCCTCTTTAATTCAAAGTGAGGAGGTGAGTGAATCCCAGAGACATGGGGTGAATACCTCACCTAAGACCTCCACAAACTGACCTCTTATCCAAGTGGGGGTCTGACAGCATGACAGTGACTAAAATCAAACACTGTGACAAAATGGAGGTTAAACAGACCTCCTGAGAGACCATTTCTGACCGAATGACTAAAAGTATTGCCTGAACCAGAAGCATAAACTGAGCTTTGGGGTCACTGGAACCGGACAACTACACACACATTTGGATCAGAAAACTTCCTTTTTGGTCTCTTTATCTCCACAGACCACTGTCATAAACTCTAGCTCACATTCCTGAGTGATACCTCACTGCTTCTCTTGTATTTCAGCCAAATCTGAGCCAAACCTGAATTTCATGTGAATTAAATGTTTAATCATTAAGTAACTCATGTAATGTTGTTTGTCATAAAAATGCATAAAGAATAGTATAACTCTGATAACTGTTTTCCATTATCATTTAAAGAACTTATTATTCTTTTGCTTTATGATCCTATGCTTTATCAGGTGTCATTAAGACGTTTAGCGATGAATAAATTACTTCATTTATAATAAGAAGTTGTTGTGGTTTCTTTGAGCACAGCAGACAGAGGTCACTATTTTGAAAAGAACCTATGGTTTTATAAGACTGATTAATTGATCAAATTGAGTAAGGTTTAATGTTTCCTCTGGACATAAAAGATTTCCCTTAAAAGAGGTGGTGCCCTAATTATTACAAGGCAATTAATTAAGGGAATTAATTACCAAGGGTAGATTAACTCCTACACAGAAATGCATGAAGAAATGTAAAGAGAAATGCAGAAATAAATAAGTTTGGGAAAATACAGAGGAGGAAAAATGCAAACGGAAAATAATAAACGAATACATTTAAAAATAAATTAATTAATAAATAAAATGGAAAATTAAATGGGAAAGTAAATAAATAGGGGAATTTATACAAAGGTAAATAAATATAGAAGGAAATTAAAACAGAAATATCAATTTATGTCACATTCATCAATTAATTAATGCCTACATTTATTTTTAATATTATTTTTGGTGCATTTAATGCCATAATAATTTATATATTGAGTCATTTATTTACTTATTTTTAATGTTGGCAGTTTCAGTTCTCCACATAGTTTGAAAACAGTTCAACAAACCATTTCAAGTTGTTTTCAGAACCTTTGTGGAATACTATCTTGATATTTGTTTGGCTGCTGACAAAATGCCAAGGTAACTCAGTCATTGTTGCTGCTGCACCTCCCTCTTCTCTGGGACAAATAAGAGGTGTTTGTGTGTCTAGAACACAGCTTTGATTGATCTGATCAATAACTCATATGTTCCAAGGTAGTTATGAACTCAGTGCCTTGAGGGGAGGCGACACTAACAAGTTTTTTAAGTTTGACTGAGCGGCTGAGTATCTGAGAAAGCTTAGCTGAGTGACTGACAGCTGCTGTGTTTGCTCTGTGTGTGTCTGTGTGTATGAGCGCTGTTGTGTGTATATTTGAAGCAGCGTCGCTGAATGCTCAGACGCTGTGATCCAGGAAGGCAGAAAATTCGCAACACTGAGCTCTCAGATTCGGGGATTTTCTTTTGCCCGTTTGTACTCTGTTCTGCAGCTCTGGTTTTGCCGTTATTGAGTGCAATGTTCTGGAGGTGACTGGGATGGAAAGTCTTGAGTTCTACTGTAGAGGGTGTGCAAGCATTCACATGTGTGTGGTTCTCTATATTTGTATGAACCAGCAAGCTAGTGTCCCAGACAGAAGATGACAACAAATTGATCTTTCGCAGAGCTTCTGTCCTCTCTCTCGGAGGCAGACTGCTGGACTCTGCAGAAAGAGAGGAGATGGACAGAGGGAATGTTGGTCCCCAGGTGTACTCAGACTGAAGGAATGCCTCCTCATAATTAAGACTAGCTGAGAAGGCCTTTTCCTTTCCTTTGTGCCTTTTGTCTGAAATACTACACCATATATAGATGACACGTATATATCAGCATGTGTGTCTGAGGGTGAAAGACTTTCTCTCTCCTTCTCTATCAATATAGTTTCTGTCCTCTAATGTATGTGAGTCACCGTCTGTTCAGACAGTCAGCCAGTTGTCATAGCTAGGTCTCATTTTCTGTTAACACTATACTGACAGCTTGTCATCGCTTGCAGTTGCACTGACAAAATAATTCTCTCCCTTCTTCTCAAGCTCAATATAGCCACATTACCACAATGTTATCCATCGATATTCACTTAACATCGCACGGAATAATTACCTGCCATTTCCCAACCCATTTGTGTTAAATATTGGATACCTTGTTTTGAAATGCCTATAGCAATTTTGTTAATCAAGCCATGCATTATTACATTAATTGGCTCTGATTAAGTGGTTAATTAATGGATGCCACCCTAGTCAAGCACAACCCCACAAGGGGGTGGAGCTGATGTTAGAGCTCGTAGATGCAAATAGAGACATCAAAAAATTAGAATAAATGAGTTTGTTTGCGAGATGGAGAAAGAAAAAACAAGGGCAGCCAAGCATTAAATTCAATTGAGTAGAGCCTGTCGATAGCAGGGCAGGGGGCCATTTATTCCAGTACCTTTGTAGAGGATCCTTGTCACCCACCGAAATTGATGAATGAGAAGCTGAGGGATGAAGACAGAGAGAACATGAGAAAACAAGAAATACGGAAAGAGAGAAACTTTCAAAAGAACATTTCAAAATACATTTGAACAAGTGGCTGACAAGATGATATACCATAAGTGATAAACTCAAACGTACAGTTATTTTATATCTTGCTTCAGTGTTTGTGAACACATACAGTGCAACACTGTAACAGAAAATCCTCAATCTAAATGCACTAATTCAGTAATGAGTTGCTAAAATAACTTTTATGAGTTGCTAAAATAACTTTTAAGCAACCACTACAGTATGCAATATGCTTTTATATGCCTCCATACTTTTCTAAGTAAAGTTCACAACAGTCAACCACCACTAGCAGCTGTTGAGGGAATTGAAATGAGCTGAAAACATTTTTTTTGTTTGTTTTTTTGTTTCTTTACACTGCGTCATCCTACATATATGTCTAAATTAAAATTCATTTTCAAAATATGTTTCTCTTTGTTATTCATCTTAATATTTTCCACTTAGGATATTATCATTTGTTATGAAGCAACTAGTCAGGATGTGATATACAATACGCCATGCAAAGATGTGGGTATGACCACTACAGGCACCTGTTATGGTGCATAAGGAGTTAAAAATTTCATCTAATTCACTAGTCACTCAAACACCACTTACTCTAGCCTATATGCATTGATGTAGCACTGAAATTTGACAAGTTTCCAGACAAATGTATGTGCAATGTGTGGAAGCAACCCAGTCTCACAATCTGCGTACAAATAACATGACTTTACACTTTCAAATCATGTGCAGCGCATACGCCAAAGTCTTGCATGCAGGTGATATACCAATTCAATGCAGCATTATTAACCTTTTCACGTGTCATTTCACGCCAGTTAAATGACAGTGGATGCAGTGGGACCAGGCATTCAAGTGATCGCTGTCTTGGAAAGAACTCTGGGGTACTGATCAGGGCAAGTTGATCTTCCTCCTGTGTGCTGTGGCTGACCTCTTGCCAATTCCAAACAACCTAAAGATCTGAGACAAAGAAGAAGATCCATCCTGCAAGGAGTGTGAAGCAACCCTTTGCACCCTGAATCACATCTTGATTGAATGTACCAAAGCAATGGGAGAAGGCAGATACAGGTAGAGGCATGACAATCCTTTTAAAGGGAATGAGGGCTCATGAGGCTCAAAGGGCAAGAACAAATGCCAAGAACCCACTTTCCATTTTGCATCAAGCTTCCGACTGAGAGATGCAAGTGGACCTGAAAAAGAGACTTGTCTTTCCGTAAGAGATGGCAGTAACCTCACTCTGACCAGACATGGTTGGAGTCTATCCAGGAATACAAAAACCATCTTAGTAGCTGAACTCACCCTGGGAGGTCATGCTAGCCATCTCTCACCAACTGAAGAAAGCCAAGTACCAGGATTTGATCGTTGAGGCTCTTGTCAAAGGATGGCACGCAGTCTTACTCCCCATTGAAGTTGGCTGCCGCGGCTTCACAGCAACATCAGAGTGGTATTTCTTACAGAAGATTGGTTTGGAACCCAAGCAACTGAAGAAAGCCACTGAGATGGCATGCCATAGCATCTGAGACTAGCTCAAGATGGTTGTGGTTGATGAGAGCCCACAGTTGGAACCCTTCTGCAGGTGAAGGCTAATTTAGTCTTCGCTGCCCCATTCAGGTGAGGTGTATAGGCTATGGGGCAAAATGCTTGTGACCCTGAGATACCTGCTGGAGATGCAGAAGGGTTCCCAGCAATGTAAATGCTCTGACCACCCTGCCACCAAAGAACCAAGAGGAATAACGTGCAACACCATATTTTAAGTAGCTCTTGCAGTTTCTGCTTGTAGCAGAGCATCTCTGATGTTTATTTCACCTCACATGTACGATGATACATTTGTACATCCTCACAATATTAGTATTTATCATCACAAAAGTTTGACTGTCCATACACACTTGGCATATTGCACATACCATTGTGAGTCTTCATCTCCATAGTGACATGACAGCATTCAGATGATGTACCACACCAGCTATAATCCGTCTTAATCTTCTACTACTTAGCTGATTTTATTCCCAGTTGTCTGAATGAATGCAGGGCAGGGTTGATGCAGACAGAGCTGAGGCTACTATCGAGGAGTAGAGTGTAGCTCTGCTCTACAGTATGACACTCCTGTATAGGGATTAAATCCCCCCAGGCCTATTGAAATGTCAAATAACATGATCAGTGATTTCAATAAAAAATATCTGCTTTTGATAAAGTTTCATTCCACTCAAGCCATTGAACGGAGCTTTTGCATTCATCAATTGGATGTGTGTATGTGAAATGCACAAGTCATTATGTATGTGTGTGCCTGTGAATGGATAGTCCATGTTTTCTCACTGCACAGTGGGCATCAGAGGGAGGATGGCAGTTACAGAAAAATTATCCCTTGTCTACACCAAACGGAACCCAACAGCAAATTTTAGTTGTCCTTCACACTTCATGCAGGCTCCCTCTCCAGCTCTGTCAAACACATCACTGTGACTTGATGTGTCTATTCATGCTTCTAGTCTTCTTTTTTACGTACACATGTGAATGTGCCTTTTAAAGCCTACTGACTAGGCTTTTTAGCCATTTTAATCAGAACCAGACACCAAATAACTGACTACATCCTGTCAAGACCTTTCTGAAGAAATCATAAACCCACAAGCTGACCAATTCATGATATAAATTGGTCGTTCATGCATTCACTGCAGTTTGAGTGGAACAAACAGATGGCAATGCAGAACTAGAGAAAGAGAGGCAGACAAAAAGAGATAAGGACGCAGAGAACTGCCTACAGATTCTTAGATTTGAAGTCTATAGAAAAGAGGAACATTTCATAACAGCAACACTCCTCAGATGTGGACAGTTTGAGACAGGACAGAAGGACAGAGACAAAGGGAGCAGAAGGTTGGGAAATATGAAGAGAACAAGCTGTAGAGATTGGGCGAATGATGACAGCAATAAACAGTTTCATGACTGGAATTACCTCTTTCATAATCCTTTTTATGTAACGTCACCCACTCTGTTTTGCTTTTATCATCACTTCTTGTCTTCTTCTCTTAACTTTCCTCTTCTCCTTCTCCTCTACTTTTTTGTTCACAATTTTCCCCATTGCCAACTTCCCATGCGTTGTGGCTTTCCACATGCTTCCTCCAATGCACACAGAGTTGCCAGCTGCCTCTTTTCACCTGCCAGGGAGGATCTTCACCAGGAGGGTATAATGTGAAGAGGTTCACATAATCCTCTCAGATCCCAACACCTCTCTGTGCAGGTGCCCCAACCAACTGGTGATCAGTAATGCAGCAACAAGAACATGATCCCTCACTGGCTTCCCGTCCCTTAACACAATGGGGTTGGGATTTGGTAGCATTTTGTTGAATCTAAATCCAGAAGCAAATACATTTATCGAATCTGAATCCTTTCAAATCCCTCATCAATTCCATTTAGGTTCAGCTTTCAGGATTCGAAAGTTAAATATAATGTAACTAAAACTGAAAATTCAGTTTAGTTCTGTGATCTAAACCAGAGAAAATTTGACCAGTGCCCAGCCAAGCTTCATTTTGGCCTTTGGGAATGTTACTTACAGATTTTGATATGAGATTTATTAGTCTCTGAGCTTAGCAAACTCAAGTACTTTATTTACCTAGACAGGGTTTTAAACAGAGCTGGCCATTGAAAAGACTGTATTCCAAAGAAAAATGACACAATCGGTCATAATTCCAGCCACCTAAAAATGACCTATAGGCTAGTTGTGTTTGAGTGACAGATGCCAACCAACCAGCAGGCATAGTAATTATGACCTGGAGCAGTGGCCAACTTCAGGTGATGTATGTATATGTTGACAAATGTCCTCATTCAGAGGAGGACAGCTAGATGTAGGCATAAACCCAACAGTGGACCACCACATGAGACCGCTGTTTGTTTCCCGTTTCTAACTGCAACTACATAACTAAGATCATCCCCTAACTTTAACCACATGGTTATTATTATAACTATGACGACAAAGATCACCTAACTTTAAGGAAGTAACTTTAATCCACACCACATGTTTCTCTAACCTTAAGAAAGTAATCATTTTAACCCAAACCATGATCTTTCCCTAAACCTAACCAAGTGATTTTTGTGCATAAACCTAACCAGACCTTAACCATAGTGTCACATCATATCATTATTTTTTCATAGTGATTTATAACTTGCTTTGGAAAGCAGACAGTAGATGTTGTCTTGCCAATTACTGCTGATAAGGGCAACAGATCAAAAAATGCTCCTGTGTGTCGACAGGGAGTGAACATGGTCAAATAACATATTTGATAGTTTCATTTGGAGGACTTGTTGCCATTAAACCCAACCAGGGGATTGAACCCACATGCAGGCACATGCGCTACTCAGACACTGTCCCTGCTCTGTTACACCACTCCCCTGCACCATCTGCTTCTTGCCCGAACTTGTTAATTCAGTTGTTCTTTTACTCTGAATCCAGTGCACACATATACACATGAAATAACATCTGCATACATGAGCATACACACACACTCTCATGCATGCAAACTCTTAGTATTCTCTTTAAAGTTTGAGCAGCCACTGTTTTCCCTTCCCAACAGGCCTTCAGCAGGCTTCATTATACGGCATTATTGATGGCAAGTTTGCTCATCTACGCAATGCCATTAAACTGTCGTCTTTTTTGTAACACAATGTATTAACAGCTTAACGTCCCCCCATAAATTACCTGACAAAGACTGTGACACAAATAACCATGCGGCTGGGTTCTGGAGGAAAAGACATTTTCAAGTACAGATGGATCCATCAGCAGTGCAGTAATAGGCTGAAAAGTCATTAACATAACATTAATTCCTTTATTAGGGATACTGGAAACAAATAGCTTTGCAGAAAGATTCTGACTCTGAGCCAATCCACTGCTGTACGTGAGAGGGAAAATCAGCTTACACTAAAGTAAAATACTTGTCACAGGCTCAGAAAGTAATGAAGTCTCCTTTCTCTTCCCCTTTTCTTTTTCACTTTGTTTTCTGTGCTCTGCTTTCTTTCTCTGTGTGTCCTCTGCTCTCCTTTTTTCCTTGTATTTGTTGCAGACTTTCTCTCCAACTCATACCCCCCTCTGTCTTTCTTTCTCTCCCTCCATCAGGATTTGATTGTGCTGTGAAGGCTCCAATTGTGTGTCTGTGTGTACTTAGCTGTTTGAATGAAGGGCAAGTTAATGAGATCAACTTCAGCTGTCCCTACATGGGAATAGCTCTGACAGATAGCAGAATTGTTGGGCTGGGGTTGCAGTTCTGCAGGCGTGTGTGTGTGTGTGTGTGTGTGTGTGTGCGTGTGTGTGTGTGTGTGTGTGAGGCAGAATGAACAGTCTTTTAATTCTCAGAATTTTCACAGATTTCATACACAATTTGGCACCTATGGGTGTCATTCACTGGTTAAAATTGTTAATACAGTATGTTCTTGTGAGGTGCGATCCATCTCCTTTTTCTCTAAAGTAGTGCCATTTTAAAGTATTTTCATGAAGGATCTCTTGAAATATATCACTTTGTAAAAGTACACTCACAAAATGCAGTACCAGAGTTTGCACTATGTGATATATTACAGAGTTGCGTTGACCTGCAAATATTAATGTTTATGTTTTCCCATCAGTCTCTCTATACGCCCATCTATAGGATGTCACTGTCTGTGTTAAATTTCCAAGGGTTATCACTTTCTCTGATGGTTAGAAAATCCATTTTAATTTGAAAAGCTATTGCATTTTCACCTTTTGGATTTATGCCCATTCATAATTCATAATTCATTTACCCATATCTATATTCACTTCAGTTGGCCTGATGTGCTCTGAGGCTTCCCAGGTGAGAGACCTTGATCAGAGGGTAAACCCTCCCAGAGGGTTGTTTAGAGGGATGGGCTATGCATGGTTGCCCACAGTCAGATAGATAATTTAATGAAATGCCGAGTCTTCACATCTACCATCTCAATATTGGGTTTTTACCAAACAGTTCTCATAAACAGCTCAAAAAATCAGTTTCATTTCGTGGACCTATACACAGATGGAAACTCCAAAATTCAACCAAAAAATTCTCTAAGAAGGTATTTTTTCTGCATGTTGACACTCGCTACTAGTTTACTGACGACCTGGAATTTTTCACTTTGTCCATGTGTTCATCCAGTCATATTGTTTGTCACTGTAAATGCTAGTTTATTACAACTTGGTTCTTATTTCGGTTGTTTGGACCATCATTTGTGTTTGTTATGATAGCATTTTGCTCACCAAAGTTATTTCTGAGATCTCTCAATGCAGTGACATCACGACAATGAAATATGATGGGCAAGAAAGTGAGTGCACCTGTGATTTTGGTAATGATTTGTCATTGCACAGGAAGACTGTGTGCTCACAACTCGAGAAAGCATGTGAGGATTAAGTTGTATGAGGAAACTGGTCTTTAAACTGTGATGGGAGTTTACAACAGGCAGTTTGGATAACAATTTTTCAATTGGCCATAGTTTCCTCTTCCAAATAAGTGTGGCTAACCTGTGGGAGTGTTTAAAATCTGCACAGTCATCAGACCAGCAGTAGCGTAGGCAGAAATCACAGTGTGGGTGAGCACAGAGAAAATCAGGTGGGCCTAGCCTGTCCATGACCAATCATACTTAATAGGTTTTGAAATGCATATGTTAACCAAAATAGGCCGTTACAACTATACTTGCCTGAATGCACCACAGTTTAATCATACAAGCCTTATACATCATCAGAGGTAATGTCACAGGCACAGCATCACATAGCCTGGCACGACGGCCATATATTCACACACACACAGCTGACAGACGCAACAGCATCATTAATCAAGCATATGGCTATAGGTACACTGGCATCAACATGCTCAGTAACGTTAAAAATGACACTTGAACATAGCCTGGCAGGGCGGCCACATAAACCACACACATGCACGCACACGCACATACACTCATATCAGATCACAGTCACTTTTGGGGACATTACATAGACTTACATTCATTCCCTGGAGACTTACTCTAACCCTAACCATAACCACTACTTGCCTAACCCTAACCTTAACCACTGACCCAAAAGTCAGCTTTTTTCCAATTGGGGACGCAGCTCTTGTCCCCAAAAGTAGCTTATCACAGACCACATGTACACACACACACACACACACCAGGCCCAGAGCCATGAAGGAGCAGTTAAAAATTGTGAGGGGGCATTTTTTTTCATAAAATAAAATAAATTGATTTAACCATGCAATAGCTTTCATTTATTATATTATACAGGTATAATATATATATTTTTAATCATTTCGCATGCAGTGCATGAACCCTCTACACGCAACAAACAGCGCTGTCCATGGTCCTGAAAAAACAGCTAAGCAAAGTCACATGTATCTCGGCCAGTAATGTTGTTGTTTTTGCTATTTCTCTATTGATACATAAAGCTTAAACGGGGGGGGGGGCAAAAAGTACAACTACTGATTATTAATAAATACCTAAATACCCCCTTAAGAGTCTGGCATCAGGCCCAATACACACACACCTTTCTAGAGATGACACTTGTTCTTCTTGTCTTTTTGTTGTTTTTGGAAGTTAAATTGACTTTTCTCCTTTTTTCATAGGAAAGTGCAGTCAATTTTGACCCACAACACAACAGATGTAACAATAATTGCTCATTTTACAAACAATAAATTGTGTGCCCACAATAAACAAGTAAATTTGGGAAATGATTTTGTTTATTAATATTTGCCTGTTCTGTTCATCATAATAATAAAATAGATAAATTGTGCCTATTTCAAACTAAATTAAATGTGGTCTAAGGTACATAAAATATCAAAGTATATATATATACACATATATATACACACATATATATATATATATATATACATACACGCACACACAAATATCTAAAAAAAAAAATTCTGAGTGCATGGCTT